>NC_056732.1:157143572-157293572 GCF_019279795.1 Protopterus annectens | reverse complement strand
TAATTGCACTGTTCTAGGCTAATGACATAAGCGCTCATACAAACCTAGCCAAATTTAACCTAAGTTAGCAATTTTTAATAGCTAGGTGAATGAAGTTCACAGAGCGATGAGCCTATGCTGTGGTATGCAATACTGACTGCCTCTGTTCATGAGGGACATGGGCACCACCCCAGGAGTAAATTTATGATTACACATCCATCTATCTAGGTTGCACTTGAAGAGGGTCAGGGAAGAGCTTTGCTTTATGTAAATGGGAAGTTTGTTTCAGAAAAGTGTTAGCCTCTGAAAGATGTATCAATCTCTCCAACATAATTTATTTATATGAGAGGCTAGGTTAAGATCCTTGGAATGAGGGATCCTCGTGCAGTTTGATTTACAAATGTGTAACATTTCCATCGGTGTCAGAATGGATACTGCCCTGTAGGCCACAGAGTACCCCTTAGTAGTCTGCAGGAGATAGAATACAGTGATGGGGCTTTCAATCTTTCCTTGTAGGACTTGTTTTATAGCCCATATCTTCCTAGTGAGAAAACTCTGGGTTTACTTCAGTTGTTGCAGATCCCTGGTGAGGTACATGCAAAGGGGTGCATTGTACATAATTACTGGTGTGATGAGGGCTGAGTACAATGGAATTGTAACATCCTTTGATCTGGATGCTGTGCCCTTCCTTATGAGCTGTGCCACTTAGAAGACTTCCTCACCACTGTGGACACAGGGTAGTCAAAGTTCAGATTAGTATCAACCTGAGTACCCAGATCATATATCACTGGATCTACTCTTGGGGGGGGGGGTGCTATCTATATTGTAATTAGGTAGGGTATTTGCTTTACAAAAGGGAATAATTATGATTTTTTTGCATTTAGTTTCTCTCCATAGATCTGGAAACTGTAATTTTTGTGCATTAATCCTTTCTGCAGTACATTAGTAAGTATCATTCAGGGATTCCATGATGCCCCCAATTTTCAGTCAGCTGCCCACTTGGTCAGACATAGACTGTCTACATTAGCTTTCATTTCTGAGAAATAAATACCGAACAGGAAAGGGCCTAGTACAGAAACCTAAACCTATGGTACGCCCCCTGGTGATGGGCCTCTTCCTAGAGGTGAATTCACCCACTTTAACAGCATATGTCCTGTCGGTGAGCCATTTGGCTACCCACCTGGTGATGTTGAGGTGTATGCCCAGTTGAGAGAGTTTCTCTATAATACATACCTAAGTGGGGAATTGTGACAAATGCCTTGGCCAGGTCAAGTTAGGCAGGTGGGAGGTTGGCATAATGGTTAAGGTGTTTACTTTGCAGACATAAGGTGAAGGGTTTGATCCTTGGTACTAATCAATAAACCTATGAACCTGTGCTTGAGCGAGGGCAGCAGGATCTGGAGTCCAGCTCTTCTGGCTACTCATACGCACACTTAGAGACACATTCACTGGTTAATTGTTGTGAGATTTGATCCCCTACCTAATTAGTTACACAAGCTGAAGAACACAGTACTTTCACTCATACCATTGCAGAAGTCTTATTTTTATCAAAGTCCTAGTACTCTATAAGGATGACATCAGCATACTGTCATGAGACTTGTGTGTAAAGCCAGGACTTGTGATATGATTGTGTGATTGCAATTTCCAAAAATGCATTTAAATCCATCCTGGTAACCTACGTGAAAGAAGCTGTCATGAATGCTTGTTGCAGAACTGAGACATACATGTACTTGTTTCTCAGCATGTTGGTTAAAACACACATGTTCACACTTACACACACATACACAAACACACACTTTGGAAATACAAGTACTGCAAGGATGGAGGCATGTATCTTAATATTCAGATGAAGTGATGTCCACATTGATACAAGTTACTGACAATATCAATGGGATATGATCATGCATGACCAATGTCTACTGTCACTATAAACCCATTCCAAATGTAATAATGCAGCTAGTCTATGTAATTCTGGAGTCTGTTTGACAATGGCCCATGTCCTGATATATCATTTGCAAGTGCATTGCTGCAGGGCACACATGAATATCAGAAAGTATGTGTTCAGTGAAGTACTTGTCACAGCCCTTGTCTTGTGTTTATGAATGCATTTCAATGTAGTGGAGGATTACACCACGGTAACCAAATTCAGACATGCTAAACACCTCTTCACATAGCGTCTTGCCAAGAAACTAATTTATGTAGACAATGGCACACGTGTGATTCGCATTTCAAGAATTCAACTTGGACTTATGAATTAGCTTGCAAGATATGTTATGGGTGAAATTGGTGGCAGCTGCTATGATAGTCATGTTGTAGTCTATCTTTGAAGTGTTGGGCCCAAACTTTTATTACATAAATAACCATTGCCACTGCCTTCCCTATTTGTGCAACATTAAGCACCGAGCAAATGTGGTTCTCTACTTAAGGAAAATATTGAAAAGTTTAGTGTAGTACGCCTTTCTTTGAGCAAGCAGGCTAATTGGTGATGTGCAACCATCAGCACTCTGGACAGTACAGAGTGTAGAAAATGTACATGCTACTTTTCTGTGTGTAAGACTGCGGTGGTGGTGCTGCGGTAGCGTTGTCGCCTCACAGTTAGACGTTGCCCGTTCGATTCTCAGTTAGAGCGTCTTCTGTGTGGCGACATGCGTGAACGGGTGTTCCTTCATTGAAGGTTGTGCATTAGGCCTGGCAAGCCAGCACGTAAAACTCTACTGCCAATCATTAGCAGACCGGAGTTCCGCTGTGGCGACCCCTAACTGGGAAAAGCCGAAAGTCACAAACAAACTTTGTGTGTGTGAGAGCAGTGAGATCCTTGTCAGAACACAGGTGAGCCGGGGTACAAATCCATATTATTCCCTTTTTTATACAAAGGGTGCCAGGGTGGCATTAGCTAAGTAAATGTGATCAGGACTGCAAATGTAACTATCAATAACTACACTAAAGTATGTGCCATCCCCAAATTTTATCCGTAATACCTACCTCAATACAGTTGCACAGCTAGCAGCTATTTTGGAGGCCTCAATGCAAATCACAAGTTAATTGTGTCTAGAAATGACAGAGTGTGATACATCTTTTGAAATGATTATTATGACTCAGCACATATGCTAACTATTTGTGTAGGGCCAGATATCCTGAAAAGTGTGTGCAGTATGCTTCCTCACAGTAACGACTGTTTCCACATCAGATTAGATGAACATTTCATCCATCATCAGCTGAGCATGACAGAAAGTGAATCCTACAGCAGATTTTGAAAGCTTGCACACTACATGAAAATTGATAACCTATTGATTTAAGGTAACATATTTATATTATCCATCATCAGAGTCATGTCAGTATGTAGAAAACATGAGGTGACCTATACACCCTTCAGCCTAATAGATAGACACACATAAAGAGGGGTGGGAGTGAAGGGGTGAATACAAGCAGAGATGGACATGCATATAACAATATTTGGTATAATAGGACATTCATGGACATGTTTGTGTCCTGTTCTCATCGATAAGCTGCCATGCTGTATAGCATGAAGTGATTGACACAGTGGTAAAGAAGGGTTAAAAGAGGGATAATAGGTTTATGGCAAACAGAACAAGGTTGGATAAGTATGTAATATTTGTGAGGATGGATGTCACTGCAAATAATTTATTTTGGCCAGTATCCATTATATCTCCATAAGAACTCATAACAGGCTCAAATGTTAAGAGGTAGGTGATCAAACATATCATAGACATATAACATTACATTAAGAAATGATGAGAGAGGCATCTGGAATTGAACCCTTGATGCTATAGGCAAAAAAATCCAGTTACGTAATGTATCTGACCACTCCACATAGGAAGTTATACTTTGTTGCATCCAGTAGTGTATAGACTAAGTGTTTCAAAGCATTGACTTTATTCTGTTTTAACTCTGTAAACTTATAGTGCAGCATGTTTAAACACCATTGCACAGAGATAACCAGACTAGTTTTGCCAATGACAAAAATTTACCAGGTTTTGCCATTGGACATAAGCGGGCATTCACTGCCACTAGGATTTGGTGCTCAATGCCAAATTCCATGCAAATGCAGAGGGCAAAATGAGAAGGCTTTTTAAAGGCCATTTCTAGCCATTTGTATAGTGTGTGATTTTATTTTTTGATCCAATTATAGGTGTGAAAATGGGGTAGATAGGACAGTGGTGAAATGGGGGCCTAGTAGGGGGAAAAACAAAGGGCAAGCGATAAAGGAATGTGCAGGAGGGAATTAGGAAAGAACCATAGATCTCCCCTTCTTCAACATAGTAATGTGGATATGTAGAGAAAATTTGATGAATTGTCACCCATTTGTGTTGTGGTGACAGTCCATGTCACCACAACACAAATGGGTGACAACAGCTCAGTCATGTTGTGTAGCCAGCTGGACCAAATCAATTGTGTCAAGAAAACACATATGTGAAGTGGAGAGCTATGCATGGGAAAATTGTTTTTGTGGAACAGTTGTCCATTTTTATTTAAAAAAAGAGTGGAAAGTTGGGGACAGGAGATAGGGATACGTGGGTCAGGTTGGTAGGATAGGTGAGGAAATGGATGCAGACAAACAGAACAAGCAAGACAGACACAGGGATGGTTATGACACAAACTGTTGGGGGACATCATGACTGTGAGTAGGTAGGGGATATAGGAGGCACATGCTTGTCAAACACAGGAACATTGAGAATCTAGTCCTCACCCTCAGAACTGTCATCATTGTCCCCTTCATCAGTTCTCTGTGGGACTACTTGACATGGAAGTCTCTTTTCTATTTTAATGAGTAACCTCTCCAGGCAGCTGATGTGGCACCAAGACCAGTTTCTATGACATCATGCACCATCCTTGCCAGCTCCTGGCAGCTGCTGTAATCACCCCCTTCACCAATACACCCGGAGGGTACCAGTGCACCAGCAGCTGGGGCAATGCTACCTGATGTGGATGGGCCAGGTAAAGCAGGAACTGCTGAGGCGGTACTGCCAGGTTACATCCCTGAGGTGCTGGGTGTTGGTGCAGCAGCTAGTTGAGGATTGGCAGGGTAAACTGCAGTGTTTAGCCTTCCTCCCTGTGTTGAAAAGCATTTGGTTTGTTGGCAGAAAGGTATGATGTCAGAATGGTGTGTTTCCATTTAACACACACGCATACACACACAAACACACACACACACACACACACACGCGCGCACACACACATAGAAAAGAAAAGAGAGGTAAGGGTAAGGGAGAGGCAAAAAAGAAAAGAGATGAGTCGAAACATAATATGCCACATTCATGCTTTATAACAATAAATTTATACTAGCCATAGAACTTTCAAAATACCACAAATGACCGTGAATTGTTACAAGTAATCCTTGGAATATGCAGATATTCCATATATGCTTTAAAAGATACTGCAGGTTAACTTAACAGCTGGGCATTAATGCCAGTAGTGCTGCATGCCAAATGTAGAAATGGTACTTGTTGGATGTGAATCTACAGGTTACTTGTGGGAATTGAACCCGCATAATCTAAATACACTATTACACTTGCCTACTACAATTGCCATGCATGCTTCTGTTACAGTTAAGATATATATGCTGAACTTGATACTGATGCATGGAATCACAATATATTTATTAAAATAATGGTCAGTTGTGCTGCAGACATACCTCTTGCCTCTCTAAGTTGCTCCAACCTCTCAGCATGCGCCTCCTTGTTTGTTGAGGTTTCTTGTGCAGCTGTAAAATAAAGAATGAGAGAAAAAGAGACATGAAAGCATTATGCATACCAGTTTTGTCGATCTGCACCATTCCATATCATTTTAAGTTGCTTTATCTGTATACTTACATGACTGTGGGATGTCAGCAGTTCTAAATTAATCCAGATGCAAGTTATTGACTCATCCACTAAAAACAGTCCCAACTCTCAAAACTCCACACAAGTGGACATCACATCTGTCTCTATACACACTATGGTTACCTCTGACAGTATGCCAACCTCTCCCCTCTTTACATTTCAACCAGTAACTACATCCTTAATACTTAAACTGCTAAACAAACTAAAACCCTGTTCACTCTCCACTGATAACTTACCTCCTGAATACTTAAAACTTGCAGCCAAAGCAATAGCTTATCCTGTAAGTATTCTAATTAACTGTTCAATCTCTGAATGTTATGTTCCCCATCTGTGGAAAAAGTCTATTATAACTCCTCTACATAAAGGTAGAAATACACATGATCTTTCAAATTATTGTCCAGTTTCCATGCTCTCCCCACTATCAAAAATCTTAAAAAAGTGCATATACACCCAACTACTAAATCACCTTACATATAATAACCTCCTCACTCCCACTCAGCATGGATTTCGGCCTGGACATTTCACAATTATGGCTTTATTCTCCTTCACTGATACTGTTAATAAGGCTCTTGATGCTGGCCTAATAAACGCAGTACTACTATTGAACCTATCAAAGACCTTTGATACAGTATCACACCCTAAACTAGTATAACAATTACAAAATCTAGGATGCTCCCATGTTAACTTGGTTCTCCACCTACCTAAATAATAGGCAACAATCTGATAAATGACAAAACCAACAATCAGAATATCTGGTCGATAATACAGGAGTCCCACAAGGATCCATATTAGGAACACTACTTTTTAACATATTCGTTAATGATCTTAATAAAGTCTCCCAACAATGTACACTCATCCAATACGGTGATGATTCAACTATCATTTCTTCTTCCAATAACTTCTGCAATCTCCAAAAGATCACACAAGATGCATTCAGTTCTACAGAAACATGGCTGAATGACACTCAATTAATGCTAAACCCCAAGAAATCAAAGTTGTTACTAGTCACATCAAAACCTCCAATCATAGACTTCAAGATTTTTTCACAGAACAACACAGAAATTGAACAGGTGACAACCTCAAAACTTCTTGGAATTAGTATTGATGACAAACTTTCTTTTGAACAATATATTCTCAGCACAATTAAAAAAAAAAAACACTTCAAGCTTGGCAAACTATACTGACATAAATCTTTCTTAGATAAACAAACAAAAATAAAACTAACAAGCACTCTGCTTATCCCCTCCCTCATCAGTGGTGGCCCCATTTTCACAAACCTCCATACATCCCTCAGCAACAAACTGCAATCCTATTATTATAAGATAGCAAAATTTGCCTCCAGCATGTTCAGTCGGTCACACCATTATAATGCCGTGTCTATAATACCTGATCTAACATTTAAGTTAGCGAATACCTAAACGATCTGGTAATATCGAAAAATTAACACAGCAAATAGCTGATTAAATGTAGGGAATGAATTCCCTCGGCTGCAAAAAAAAATTTTTAAACGAAAATGAAAAGACGCTCCCCACACCCCCCGATATGGGAGGCTGTGCCACCCACACCCCCCTAACTAAATATACCAACTCCGATATCACTGTACAGTGGGGAAATGGGAAAAATCCGCATAATGATCAAGGTAATTCTTTCTTTGCATTAAATCGTCCATTTGCAGTTTTTTGCTTTTGCTATTACCAGATCAATGTTTATGTATTCGCTAACCTAAATGTTCGATCAGGTAATAGGAATCCATAATGCCATTACTAACTTGTGCTGGCTTGAATTCAAACACTATCCCCATTACACTCAATTAACTCTCACCCATAAGCTAATTTTTAAACCAAGTAACTGCCCTGCACTTCAATCTATCTTACACACATATAGCTCAACTAGAACTCTCCGGTCTAAAAATAATTATACAATGACCTTGCCATTAATATTCCAGAACGTGCATGCTGATTGGTCAGCATGCCTGTTGTAAATCAGACTTATACTAATGGAAAAAGGTCCGGTCGCCCAAACTTTTTCCATTAATATGTCTTTTTTTTTTTTTTTTAAGACAGCAATGGAGAATGGAAGAGCTCCTTTGCTGTAATCTGGCAATGTTAAACAGGTTTAACATAGCGAGATAGCTTTAAAAAAAGCAACGGAGATCTTCCTTTCTCCATTGCTTTTTTTAAAGCTGTCTCGCTATTTTAAATGGGTTTAACATAGCGAGACAGCTTTAAAAAAAGCAACGGAGAAAGGAAGATCTCCGTTGCTTTTTTTAAATCTGTCTCGCTATGTTAAACTCTTTTAACATAGCGAGACACCTTTTAAAAAGCAACAGAGATTTTCCTTTCTCCATTGCTTCTACACACAGCTATGATGTACTGCGTAAGCATATGCATGTGCAGTACATCAGAACTGCCGAAGGATACCGGACAGCTGCAGAAGGGCAGCACGGAGGCATTATGCAATGCCATTATTTAAGAAAAGTATTTTTTTTCTTAAATAATGTCATCGTATAATAGCAATAACCCACTTCTGAGTGTGGATAATGCTGGATTTACCCATGGTTGTCTTTGTTTGGCCACTTGGGCTCCGCCTTTGTGACCAAACCACACCAACCATGGGTAAATCCAGCATTACCCACACCCAGGCGTGGGTTATTGCTTAAGTAACTTCTAAACATTATTAAACCCAACAAAAGAGCTGGGCAATCCCTATATTCCCATAACATTACCAAACTATGGAATGCTCTACCTTCTTACATTACTCAGCTAGACTCCACAAAAGCCTTTAAAGCTGCACTAAAAACCCACTATCTAAATAATCCAACCTGTACATCTGGAGTAAAGTTTAAACCTCCTTAATCCTTCACATCTATTACTCTTTTTCCCTCTTTAAACCTCTGTATACTAATCTCTTTCTCCTTTCTACTGCTAGTTTTTTCATATTTATAATAGTTTTAAATTTATTTTGATGGTTGTATTTTTCTGTATGTAATGTATATACTTTCTATACTGTATGATAACATCTATGTACATCAAAATGTTTACCTTGTATCAAGGTAATTCTAAATATATCCCCCTACCAATTTTTGTATCTTTGTTTAAAATTTTGAATTTTTGTGGAGCTTTTCTCCCCAGGCCTCCACTGAAAATGGGTTTCTGACCCAGTGGACTTTCCCAGTCAGCAAATGTCAATAATAATAATAATAATAATAATAATAATAATAATACTAATAACAATAATAATAATAACAACAATAATAATAATAATAACAATAACAATAATAATAATAATAATAATAATAATAATAATAATAATAATAATAACAATAATAATAATAATAATAATAACAATAATAATAATAATACTGGTCAAGTTGTGGTTCTTGCATCACCACACTGGAGACAGCCTTGGTTAGGCTGTTTCAAGCCTCAGCCTTATACTGAGACTCTGTATTGTCCCTCTGCAGCAGCCTATAGCTGTAGTGCTTCATGAGGAGTACAACAAATATATCTGAGTCTTACATACCTCACCTGTGTGCCCTGAATTTAGCACCATCCTTCCCATCTCCCACCATGTCTGCAAAGGTCCTCCAACAACAGTACAAGTGTTTTCCTGCAAATTTGTGATTTTGTGTTTTACAACCAGTGTGCAGACATGCATAACCATGCCAGCCATATTTCTGAGATGATAAGCGAAGAGAAACACTGCCAAATAAAGAGAAAGGGAGTTCATGAAAAGCAATGTTGATCTGAGACTTGGCATTGATTTATGGCATGTGTGCTGTAATACCTGGTCACACTTTGTCCAGTGGTCAACACTGAAATGCTAAATGACTTGGCTTTTAAGCCATGACTTTGTATGGATAGATGGGTGACTTGACATATATTTTGTGTGGACATACATACTTTTAAAATTAATTTGTATAATGGGAGATTCAAACCTATGTTAGAAAGAGAATATATATATATATATATATATATATATATATATATATATATATATATATATATATATATATTACTTATGTGGCATTCTTTGGTTTGTACAAACCTTTGTGTGTGTGGGGTTTTGAGCCACCTAATATTCTGCTGTCCTAAAGGAGAAGAGTATTTCAAGTGCTTTATGTTGACAAAGGGTACATAGACTGATTATGTTTGTGAACAAATACATTTACTTATGTGATATTAATGTGTTTTATCCTTCCCTTTTTTATGTCACATTGGATTATGACACCCAAGCCTATAAATCCCCAAAAAAACCCTTTCATTGACACAGAGAAAGAGGTCATCATCCAGGATTTGAGGTGCCATGGAACCTTCCTGCTTGAGAGAGACTGTGAAGGATATGGCTGCCAGAAAGGAGAATTGGGACCAGTTAGTCACCAGTGTAAATGCAACACTTGGTCACAGCTGCAATTATGATCATGTGCAGTATCGGGCCACTGACATGATTTACTTGGCATGGAGGAGGGCAGCTGTGGTTGCCTGAGAATAGCTGGCTAAGGGGGGGGGGGCTGTTGCTACCGAGTCACAATTAACACCAAATGAGGAGTTCCTGCCCATTGTCAGAGATCTAGATGGCTCAGTGGAGACTGCACATTGTCTGCTTGATGTTGTTGCTGATGTGGCTAGGAGGACAAATCTGTCCCAGGAACAGATTTCAGGTAAGCTTACATGTAGCAACAATAAATTGGCTTGTAGACTACAATACAATTTGGCTGCTACTGCTTGTGATAGTTTTTTTCTATCTGTACCTATTGATAAGTCAGTTATAAGAGAGTTGTTCAATATACATGGGTGTGGGCAGACAGCTCAGACAAATTCCAGTTAGAGCTATTTCTTATAGCACATGTAGGCAATTGTCTATCCATTGCTCCTTTGTTATTTCCATTATGAGGCTTAATTGCTGCCCTTTCCTTACTTCATTTCTTCCAGGACTATCCTCCCTCAAAGTGTGGAGACACATGGTAAGCAAATGTTTTGCTTTTGTTCTTACTAAACGTTATATATAAATATATATATATATATATATATATATATATATATATATATATATATATATATGTATATTATGTAAGTGTGAGAAGGATGTAATGAGTGTCTGTATTGTTGCAGCATCTGCAACTGTACAACTAGTGTTACTTTTTATTCAGATATTTGGCGTTAATATTTAGGGCACTAGTAATTTCATTCCTGTGTTTGCTGCTTATTATTACAGGTGATCCTAAGAGTGGAAGTGAAGGACTCCAACCACCTGATGTCAGAGTATCGATAGTCTCTGATGATGATGATGATGATGGTGGCCAAATGGAGGCACGGTCAGGGGGTGCAGAGGTTGAATCTGACACTGAGGTTGTGACTCACACATTTCCTTCAGACACAATCAGTATACCTACGCATAACCATTCCACTGAGCCCTCATTATGTGGACAGGTTGAAGGTGACAAAGTTGATCAGGTTAGTGTGGTTACTGCAGTTTCAGTGCTGGCTGACACTGGCCAAAGTCAGGGTGTGGGCAAGGTGCCATGCATGATGGTAGGTAGGGGTGATCAAAGGATGCCTCTGCCATTCATCTGATGCTGGTTAGTCACTGCATGCCACTTGTCGTATGTTTAGGGGCATCATTGATGCACAGGCACATTCCACCATGGTATCTAAGGACATGCTTGGGGTTCTAGATGTGGTAATAGCTGATGTGTGTGAATGCCTCCCACTGTGTTGCCAATTCAAGGGATCAGCTGAATGCCACATTAGTACAAGCAGTGTCTGTTGGGAGGGGGGACAGCATCCACGCAGCCATAGGTCTGCAACATCATCGATGCTAGCCAATGTGGCCATGCCCAGTCCCACTCTAGCAGCAGTGTTATTTCCACTGGTGTGTCAGTGGTTGAGGTGTCCACACTCAGACATGGTAGGCCATGGGGTAATGAACTTGGGCATAGTTATAAGGAGAGCTCGTCCAACAGATATCGTTCACATTCAAGTAGCACCACCACCTCTAACCATGGCTATGGACATGCCAGTGCAACTCCTGGCAGAGCCAGTTCTCACAGTTCGAGGTGACAATGATGAACTGATACCTCCACCATGCATGACTCACACCTGTCTGACATGCAAGGACATAGTACTAGCACAGAGCTTGGCTGTGTTCATGCAGACACTCACACACACAGTTAAACTAGAGTGCCCATACAGACACCCACACAGACCAGCTACATGAGGCATTAATGAGGGCTGAACGTCATTAGTCTCCACCATTTGATATTAGCTACATTTCTGCCTGCCTCTCTTTCTCACTCCCACACACAGTGTCTACTTTTGTGTTCAGACTTGGCCTGCTGTCCCCAACCCCCACCCTGTGCAAATGATGATAACTGTGCCATATCCTTGTTTCTGTCTATTTTGATTCAGGATTACATATGTATATTGTCTGATGCATAGAGTGAATGGCTAAGTTTGTTATGTATTGGTGATGTTATTTGGAAAATTTTCTGATTTATTACAGCATTTTAGTGTTGTGATTCCCACCATGAAATCATTGCTAAGACAGTCATATTTATTTCTCCACTTGTGAGAATGTAAGGATAAATAGAGTTTAGACTGATTTTTCTATAGTCTGTATTTGAGATGCATGAGTCATGTTAGCTGATAAACTGCATAAATATATATTATATGTCAGTTCTGTCACATGTTGATGTCATTGCTGGACAACTCACACACATTCTACTTAGGTACATTTTCAGACAGAATGCAGATATCTGCCATTTATTCATGTTATTATGCATTAATTTTTCTTTTACAGGTTCTACCTTGATAGTCCTGCAGTTACAACTGTTGTCATTTGGGGCTGACTCTGTCTGATGCCAGCAGTACACAGCCTTTACGTGGTTAAGTAAATGATGTGAGCATTGTTTAGCATCAATTTTCCTGTATGTATGTGCATAGGATGAAAGGTGTACCGCTTGAGTGGTCAGCATGTGTACTATCCATTGTCTGTTGGCCAAGGTGAGGGCATATTGTGCACACATATGTCCATCTACACACATAGCAGCTGGGTGTTCCCCTTTTGTCTCCTCACCTGCATGTGGATGTGGTGACCTTGCCAGTGGTGGTGGTGGAATGTTTGCTCCTAGCCCTTGATGTTCCAGCTGCAGATTTTTTAGCAGGATGATATTGCGTACGACAGCACAGAGTGTGATAATTTTGGCACAAGTACTGGGATCATACTGCAGATCACCCCTCTGATGCATCTAGCCACCAAAACTGTGACTTCAACAGCCCAAACACACACTCTATGATATTTCTTGTTTGAGGGTGTGCCTCATTATAGTACTTGTCTGTGGGTGTCTGTGCATTTCTGATGGGTGTCATCAGCCATGGTTCAAGTATATACCCTACATCCCCCAGTAAATGTCCCAGTGGGACATCACCCCTGGAAAACCACTGGTAGAGCTGTGAGTTGTGCCAGATGTGGGAGTTATGATAACTGCCTGGATTGCCAGTACACACATTCAGAATGATTCCCTTAGCATTATATGTGACCTGGAAGTTAATGGAGTGGAACCCTTTATTGTTAATGTAGACCCTTCCCTGTTACCCGAGTGATACTTTGATTTCAATCTGCATGCAGTCTATGGCACCCAAGACAGGGACGTGTGCTATGGAGTAGAAATCATGCATAGCTGTAGCTCTGTCCTCATGGGGTACAGAGGAAATATATACAGTAGCTGTTATGCTATAGCATAGCAGTCAGGAATTGTTGTAGAATCCTGGTTGCTGATGCCTGTGATACCTCCAGCATGTCCTCTATGGGTCTCTGAAAGGCTCCTGCAGCTAATATTCTAAGTGCAACACATACTTTGGTCTCCAGAGGTATTGGTTCTCCTCAGTTTTCCATTGCTCTCAGGCGAGGATGACAGAGGTTGTAAAGTTTTTGGACTATATCTCTATCCACCCTGTAGTGCTTTACTATTTCCAACTCATGCACATCATGAAAAGTTAAACAGGGTCAAAATATGCTTCTCCTCTTTGCCTGAGGTCTGTCAGCAGCAGCAGCATAGACTCGAGCCTGTTGCACATACACATGCAGAAAGGCAACAGCAGCCCCTAACATTCTTCCCTCCAGTGTAGTTTCCGTGGCAGTATTCCAATAGGTTTTGGAATACAAGGGACAAAGTGTACACAGCTGCTTTGTAGCTTGTCGAATAGGTCCACCATATTGGATTGGTCGATTAGCATACAATTCAGCTGCTTATGCAGTAATTAGAATGCCACAATGTTTACCATGTTTGCAAGGCTCTACACATTGAGCAGATCTGCTTACCGAGTACAAACTGGCACACTATTGTGTGCATGTCGCACCATGACTTTCACATGGTTTTACAGAGTTGTGGAGGTTTATTGAATCCTGCCCTAAGTTTAATGATACAAGCAGCTAGAGACATAATTCACTGAACTATTAATCACTTCGTAAGCACAATTTACTGAAAATTTTGGAAAACTGAAGTGCTTCTGAAACAAACTGAAGGTAAGGGGGGAAATATGTCTGTACTATGTTGTTTTGTAATACTATAGCAGAATTTTGTTATTTAGTTGTTTATTAACATTTGAAATTTGGTAACTTTTTTTTGTATGCTGTAGAATAATTTATTTATTTCTTGCAGTTTGATAACTGGGTTACTGGACCTATCAGTTGACTACTTTCAGCCATGAACCAGGCTCCACAAGTGTAAAGTACATTAAGAGTGTTACAAAAATAAAAAATACAGAATATTGCCATTGCAACAGTCAGAATACAGTATAATAAACTAAGAGTAGGATAATAACAACAATAACAAAATCTGAAAATAAACTGCAGGCAAACTGTATGGCACAGAGAGTAGAAAAATAATTATAATATTCCTAAAAGTGGGTATTTACAATGTTTGCTGTATTTACAGGAATACTTTACTGGAGTCTTAAGTTGGCACAGTGCTCTGGAGTAAACAAAAAAACTGTACTTTAAATAAAAACTCAAAAATAAATGTTCCTTTACAGTTGACTAATAGATTTTCAAACAGAGCTTTTCTTCGGCTAGGAACACAAATAATTGCTTTCACTGGCAGAAAGTAGCAGTTTCTTTGTTCAGAACACTGTGCAATTCATAGATATGTAACATGTTGGCTTCTGTTTTAAAACAAGGCCAGAGATTTCTAATTGAAAGCCATTGTTCAAAACTTTACTTCTATTCTCAGCTTACTTGGTGGTCTTGGATTTGTTTACCTGAAACTATATAAATAAATAAATAAATAAAGCTAAGCTATTTTCCTTAGAGATCTAGTTAAAAGTTCATATATTACATCTTCTGATTCCAAAGGGTGAATCCTTGGGAGAAATATATAACCTTTCTTGCTTTTTCTAATATCCAGTTTGAGTTTTTCAGAGCATTTCTCAGCCCAGCAAAGGTCTGCTAACTTCCTTGATTACAACAGTCAGGTAACATGCAAAATCTAAAAGGACACAACTGCAATTCATACAGGCAATGTTCAGTTTAGCAAGTTTGCTCATATCTATCTACATATACATGTAGACAGATGGATACATGGGTCTCTTGTATATGACCAAACCATCTTAATGTCGAATGTAAAACACTGACAAAATAAGTTTGATCATAAACAAAACCAAAAACAATAATATTGACAGAATAAAACTATTTCCTCTCTTGATATTAAAATAAAACCTCCAATAACACTAGCCTCAAATTTGTCTGAATAGTGGCAGTGTTACAGAAAGGTTTTAATGATGTTAAGGTATAGGGTTATAGCTGGGGCAAGGGGCAGTGTTAGGGTTAGGGTTAGGTTTAACATCCATTTCTAAAGTGGGTAGGTGGGCAGCACCAGTTTAGTAATGGGTGCTAACTGTAGCTCTAATGCTACCCCTTCTCACAACCCTAATGTTACATCTTCACATAACACTGTCACTATACAAGACAGACTCAGACACACAAACATTCATAAACACACACAAACAACAGTAAACCTGTCCCCTAATGTAACCCTTACCCTAAAATGCACAAATTCACATACAAACACACAACACCCATCCTTCACTCAACCCGATCCCTAACACTAACTCATACACACACACACACACACACACACACACACACACACACACACACACACACACACACACACACACACACACATGCTTTCACCCCTCCAAACCACTTACCTGTATCGACATTCCATACCATTGGCATATCCACCATTTGGCCATCAATACAGTCAACGTTAAATCACATCCCTGCTTTTGTCGGACAAACGTACGTTCAGTTAAATGCAGGGGAACCATATACATATACATATGCTGTGTTACAATTCTATGTTTTTCAGTAAAATAGAAGGGATTTGGGCATAATATCACATTGTGAATGTAGGAGGTTTCTCTTTATTCTGGGACTTCTATCAAAGTGGAACATGACCTATCAAATTTCTATCCAGTAATAAGACTATTGAGTTGTCAAACTCTGCCATATCACTATGCAGTCCATTTTAACAACTGTGTACTTCATTCCCTGTATGGTCATTTGCATGCTGGAGTAAAACAAATACTATATTCATCATGTGCATGTGTGTGTGTGTGTGTGTGTGTGTGTGTGTGTGTGTGTGTGTGTGTGTGTGTGTGTGTGTGTGTGTGTGTCTGATTAAGTAACTTGTCTAGAGTCAAATTCTGTACCATTGCTATTGTAGGCAAGAACCTTAATCCTCCACACCAGAGAAGTTATGGTGTACAGGAAGGAAATTGCTTGAAGTAAACAGAGGATCATCATATGAGTCATGTTCTTTGAATGTGAGCATTGGCTTTTGTTCTGTTGAATGCTGACAGTCTGTTTATTATTTAACTGTGAATAAACTAGACAACATGAAGTCTGAGTTTAATGTTAATAGTTTAGCTATGAATACTTTTTTTTTAAATTTAGCTTGTTCCTTTTTTGCAGGAGTGCAATGTACTGCTTGAGCTGCAACAGTTTGTCTAGCACTTTGCAGATGAGCAAGGCTATGAGTGTCATGTTAATAGTTTAACTGTGAATACATTTTTAATTTAGCTTGGGTTTTTTTTGAAGGCTCACAGGTGTGAAATGAACTGTGTTTGGGATGCAACAGTTTGTCTAGCACTTTGTACAGATGAGTCAGACTATGAGCTGTTAAAGAATTGCTTCCCATATTACATGGTTTGATTCCTTCATCCTTCATTTATCTTTCATTTGACTGTGCCAAGTTACTTCACTAGACAGTACTCCTCTGCTGTTCCTGAAAGGGACACTTAACCCATAGGGCTGCCACAGGCTGCTAGCAAATGTGATGCACATTTGTGTTTTGAATTCCTGCACCCTTCACATAGGTGCTATGCTACTGGAGTATGAATCCCAGCCCATCTGTTGTAGTTTATTGGGTTGCTAGATGCATTTTCACTAAATGTGAATTTCAAGGGAAGAGAAGCATATTGTTTCTCATGCTAATTCTGTTTTTAATGTAAGTGTTTTGTTTTACCTAGAAAATGGTAGTTACTATTTTTTTTGTAAAATTTGAAATATGTTTTACCTGAAATCCTAATGTCTATGATAATTGCAAAAGTAAAGAAGCAAATAGTATGTGCACTGACAGGTGTGAACAGTGTTTATGATAATGACAGAGACAGACAAGTGATGGAATATTGGTACGGCTGACAGGGCCTGATTTATTACACTGCATAGGGCCCCATTTATCAATGATCCAGCTCTGACTCTGGAGATGCACAATACTCCACTGTTAGCTATTCAAGTAGGTCAGACCTGGACAGAGTGATGTTAGATAGGATAGCTATTATTGATGATAGAGAAGACATATGGAAGTCAGAAAATTAGATGTAGATGTCTTGCAAGCTTGAAGAACCCCTTCCTCAAAAAAGTATGTTATATGCAGTAATATTTCTGATTTTTTTTTTGTATGACTTCTCATTTGCTGAATAAAATCTTCTGCAGCATTTATATTGTTTTAATTGTCTTGCTTTATTCATTACACAGGAGAATGAATTAATTCATTAATAGTTCTGGATTATGTGATATAGTCTAAACATGTTGCATTTTAGTAGTCTAAACATTTTGCATTTTAGTAATATAGTTCATAGCACCTTCTATACAGCCTCCAACAAACACAGAGATGATATTGTCAGATCATGACTGTCTGCATTTTTGAAGCGATGATCAGAACAGCCTGATCTTCAGCATCTATTATGTAGACATTGCATATTACTGTGCTTCAGTCTTCTCTGCAAGACTGGATTGCAAAGCATTTCTGCGTTTAGTTAAAACTGCTTTTCTGGCAATTGTTGCACTGGACTAAAGCTCCATCTTGTTAATGAGGTACTTCCTGTGACAAAGGTGCAAGGTCTGAAACTTCCCAGCTTCATTTACCTGCTATGTGACATTGAGCAAATCATTTAACCAGACAGTACTTTGGAATGTTGTTGTATCTTTTGGTTTTTCCCGGTTAGGGGTCGCCACAGCAGAACTCCAGTCCGCTAATGATTGGCAGTAGATTTTTACGTACTGACTTGCCAGGCCTGATGCACAACCTTCAATGAAGGTACGCCCATTCACGCATGTCTCTACACATAAGAGGCTTTAGCTGAGAATCGAACAGGACAACGTCTTACTTTGAGGCGACAATGCTACCGCAGCACCACCAGTACTTTGGAATAATTAGGAATTTACACTAGGCTCCATAAATGTCTCCAGGACTACATGCCTAGTAATTATGAACCTCTTTTGTTTGCCAGCCATTCCCTTTGCTTAGCTGATCTAGTTCAGGAAATGTTAGGACAATATCACCAGCACATCAGTTTTTAATGCACCATAGACAATTTATTTTTCAAGAGCAGCAGGCACTGCATTTGTAGAGGAAGCACTGAAATGCAAATTTTTTGCTAGTAGCAACCACTGCCAAGTAATGGAACACTGGAATGGATGGAGTGGGGGGCTGTTTGATTACCCTGCCTAGGACTCCATTTGACAATGATCCAACTCTATTTGTTTCACTGTACCTCCTGAAATAAAACTGTACACATCCCAGTCTGTAGGGCATTTTATTATATAATAAATTTACTTGTGTCTTGATTTCTTTAATAATCTGGTAGGCCAACTGATCCAGGACCTTTTTCAGCCACAAACCTAGGCCACTTGGCACAATTATGACAACATGTAATGTATGGACTAGATGTTTATTTTGTTACTAATTAGCATATGATACAAGATACATTCACTACAGAGGAGTAGTAATCACTTACCAAGGAGTATACACATGTTAGAATATAAATAAAAATACATAAATTCAAGCATATAGTGGATGATAATATGTAGGTTATCAACTACCATTTAGGCAGTGCATTCATGAATCTAAGTTATTCATTCATTTTACCTACAAATGATGAACAGTAGTACTTCTTTAACTGCTTGCATCTATACTGTAGGTTTACAGTCAGATGTCCTTCCTAGATATTGGAGAAATTATAGAAATCAACATGGAATGAGAGTTTACATCATTTAAACCCCATTACATGATTTTCTCATCTGACTTGCTCATTTTTTTGGACCATTAGGTCAGATATATTGGTGAGAGGAAAAGCAAAGGTAGCAAAATGGAGATAAAGTTTCCATAAACCTAAATAGTCTCTCCCTAAAAAGAAAAGAAAAGAAAAAAAAAAAGAAAAAATAGCTCACTTGCTTTATTGAAACTAGTACTGACTAGCTTCTTTTGACTATATCTTTAATAAACATAGGTTAACCAGACAACTTTGAGGGAATATTGAAGAAGCCATGATTCTTTCATTCCAAGTGATTTTCAGCTAATCCAGCCATCCTAACTAATTGTAGAACAGGATATAGGTCCCATTCTGTGCTGCAAATGACCACATCATCCACATAAGCAGCTCTGCACTTGATAGAATGTCTTAAACATCTGTTTGCCACACCTTAAGACATGACTATGGATGCATGTAAACCAAAAAGAAACATATTATAACAGAAAGTCCCATCACAATTGCCATTTAGTGCACCATTCATTTAACTGTACATTGCTCTGACTGTACTCTGATTGACATATACATCTGTTACTGAATCACATATCTCTGATATGCACTAACATCCTATCCTTGATTGGTCCTCTACTTTAGGCATATAGATTGCCAGGTTTGGTACTGGACCCACCCCTTCCACATACACAGCTCAGAATACGATAAATCAGGTATCAGAAAACAAATGAATGAATTCCTTATCTGTCCATACTCTGAGGTACACTTATTACTACAGTTTACTTGCAGTATAGAGGGTGTTTATGATTCATGCGCATGACTTTCACATTAGATGTATAAAAATCCAGCAGTACCAGCTTTTCTGCAATTATATTACAAAGCTTAGTGTGATCTTTTATAAAAGAAGCACAGGTTGTGATGAGAAACATACAATTTCATGACTGTCATTTTATCAATGCTCAAAACATCCAGACCAAAAGTCAGTGATTTTATCAATGCTCAAAACATCCAGACCAAAAGTCAGTGATTAGACCTTTCAGTGCTTTTAGACTCAGAGAAGAGTGAACATTTGAGTGTTTTAATTTTTTAGCACATTCTCCATCTTCTCCACATTTGTCTGATTTCTGATTTAGTGTTTCAAACTCCCAGTGTTTTAATTCTTTTACAGTTGAAAAATTGTATATTTATTAAACAAAATGTGATTATTCATTGTAAAACCATTTGTGATATTTATAATTTGATGAAGGTAATGTAGTGGTAGTGCAGTGGTTAGCAATAATGCCTCACAGCAAGAGGCTCTATGGTTCAATTCTCGGCTGGGGTGCCTTCTGTGTGGGGTCTGCATGGCCACCCTGTGGCCGAGTGTGTTTCCTCTGGTTGCTTTGGTTTCCTTTTGCATCCCAAAGACATGCTCAGGTGGATTGGACACTCTAAATTGGCTATAGGTGTGTGTTTGTGTGCCTTCTGTGGAAGGTTGGGCACCAGGCTGGCAACTCAACACTGTAAAACTCCACTGCCAATCGTTCTGTGGACTGTTATTCTGATGTGGTGACCCCTAATGGGAAAAAGCCAAAAGAACGTGAAGGTGAAACTTGTAAATTAGACATACAAAGGTTAATGCAAAATGAAGGTATAATTCTGTACTGTTATATTTTTATTCTGTTTTATATGTCAAGTACAGCTTAAACAGATAAAAAGGCATTCAAACCAAAAAAATTAAGAAAAATGTTTCAAAAGCATGTAAGACTAATATTTCATCTGAAAATATTTATGAAGAACAGAATGCTCAAATTGCACCAAAAAGTGATTTCTTTTATACGTTAACATAGCAGAACAAATGCAGAAAAGCTTCAGTTTGAATGGAATGCAAAAGTGTCCTTTGATGGCATGATATTATAACTTAAATACTGTCTTGCATCTTAATTGTCCAATGTTTATTAAATTAGTTCAAATTCTGTACTAGAATTTCACTTATGCAGTTTCTTTAAATGGTTCTTAAATGGTATTTAACATAATGAAGATTCAAGACATGACCATACTTTGTATTTTTTTAGTTATAACTTTAATCTTATATTAGTTCCAGTAACATTGAAATTAGAAACAGAAATCATTAGTGTGGAGGAATAAACGGGGTAAAAGAAAACACTTTTGTAAAGGATTGTCATTGGGAGATTTTTGTAGGCCTTATTTTGTGCTCCTGACTCAACTTCCAGTGAGATTTCTACCTCACAAAATACAGGTTAAAGATGGCTGTATGCTGACTAAAATTTGTATCAACCTTTCTATAAAATGTTCTTGCTATCATATAGTCAGATGTTAGACAACCAGGGAAACACTGTGAAGGACCAGGGTATTCCTTTAAACTTGTAAAAGCATTGTTGGCTTCATATGAACGTAGGGATATCCTACAAATGGCAAGCCTCTATCCCAAATGGCCAAACTGCAGTCTGAAAATAAAATATATTATTTGTTTGCTCAAAATTAGTGTTTTCTGTGTGGGAAGACCCCACTATCTCAAACTTAACATTACTTGAACAGTTGTCTTTTTTCAGAGTGAAGTCAAATGCTTGCATTTTAAAATAAAAAAAAGTTATACACTTACCTTTCTCCTTTATTTAGAAGAGTAACTGAAAAGCAACACAATGCTCACATATACTCACACTGAGCCCTTGTGGTTCAATGAAAGAAACAACTCCTAAATATAAGATGACCATGCATCATAGAAAGAAAACACCCAATTTTCTCTCTTCGGCGTTGGGCAAGGTCTCACAAAGAAAATTATATAGCTTGTCAAAAGTGTTCTGATTCTTTGTAGTGCTTGTGTTCTGTAACAATACTCATCCATCAACATGGTCAAGGTTGTCACTGCAAGCATACACCAGTTTCAGCCTAGAATTTAGGTATGTTGGGATACGAGTAGTCCAGACTCAAAGCCCCCCATGATCCTTAATGAAGTGCCAAAAAGTAACCCTATCAACTGACTTGATGCTGGTGAATTCTGTTAGGGATTCCGTCTGGCATTTAGCACTCATGAGATCCATGAAATTAAAAAATGTTAGCTGATTCTTCATCAGACAGAACACCTGCTCTTAATCAGGTCTAATGAAGGACAAGTATTGTTTGAAAAATAATTTGTTTATTTATTATAGTCTTTTATATGTTTTTCAGCAGCTTTAGCATTTGTTCTATTTATTTTAGTATTAACTTTTTTTTAGTTAGAGTTCAATATTAAATGAGGTTTTGGGACAGACTAATTTGTCCAGGACCATCTTTAAGGGGTGGGGGGGGGTTACATAAGGGTAATGTGGGGGGTATGGTCAGATAGAAAGGTTTAAGTATAGTGATAGGGATAGGTTAGTTGGCTGTTGGTGGTATTGAGTTAATTGTGTGGGGACTTAGAGAAAGTGAGGTAGATTTATGAAGAGGTTTAGGTTTTATATTAGTGTAGCGGCATGAGTAGTGTCATATTTGGTGTGAATTTGTAGCCCTCCCTCCCTCTTTTCTTGGTCATTTATTTGGTTGGATTATTGGGTGTTTATGGGGTGGAGAAGAGGGCAGGACTGTCCTCTTCTTTTCCCCTCTTGGTGATGGTGTTGATGTTACTGAGTTCTTTAGGATCAAGTGAGCTGCAGGCTGCTGCTTGGTAATAATAAGTGAGTGGAGTATGGATGCTGCTTATTCGGACAGGGTGAGTGGGTATGCTGCCCTGATGGATGTTAAGAAGAATGTCATGTTTCGGTTATTCTGTTGCAGTTTATGAATACAGTTATTGGTTTCTGTTTGAATCTAATAAAGGTCATCAAATGTCTATTGGTGTTAGTGTGCATTCTTAAAGGGGGCCAGGACAAATGATTATTTTTAGTAATACTTCTATTTTAATTTAGTTACATGCTGGAAAAGACAGTAAGCAATGTGGCTTAGGATGCACAGTTCTGAGGAATGCATAAGTGTCTGCTCCCTTCACCAACATCACCTTGAGATTCATGGTGAGTAGGACTTGTAATGTATAGTGCCAGAAAATACCTGTTATCACAAAACTAATAAAGGCATGATCTCCTTTTTTACTACCTAAACTCTTCCCTGGCTGCTGCGTGCTCCTAAACCCAGAGGAAAACTCACAACTCAATATACCCACTGCCTTCCATTACTGGACCTACCTGGCCTCTAAAGACCACCTGATCTACTTCAGGCTTTGCCAATTTGGACCATCTTGCTTTTCTGCTGCCCCACTGATTTCTCCTGTTTGTACAGTACTTGACAAACAATCTACCCACTGCCTTCCATTACTCGACCTACCTGGCCTCTAAGGACCACCTGATCTACTTCAGGCTTTGCCAATTTGGACCATCTTGCTTTTCTGCTGCCCCACTGATTTCTCCTGTTTGTACAATACTTGACAAACAATCTACCCACTGCCTTCCATTACTGGACCTACCTGGTCTCTAAGGACCGCCTGATCTACTTCAGGCTTTGCCAATTTGGACCATCTTGCTTTTCTGCTGCTCCACTGATTTTTCCTGTTTGTACAGTACTTGACAAACAATCTACCCACTGCCTTCCATTACTGGACCTACCTGGCCTCTAAGGACTGCCTGATCTACTTCAGGCTTTGCCAATTTGGACCATCTTGCTTTTCTGCTGCCCCACTGATTTCTCCTGTTTGTACAGTACTTGACAAAGTATGTTTAACTTTTGACCCATATTGTAAGATAATACCTGTTGATTGTCTTGTAATTTTTTGCCACTGAGTCAGGTAATCCAGCAGCCAGACAACTCTCCCTGCCCAGTATCACCTGATAGTCCTTTTCCCCTGTTACTAACTTTTTCTTTCCCCACCTACATATCCTTGTCTTGGTTACCTTCTGTATCTTTCCTTCTGCCCACTAGGTGGCAGTAAAATCCAGCATTGTGCCCTCGCTGTACCCCCACTTGTGCTTGTTTTAGCTCAATATAATTCTCTTTTCTTCTATTTCTCATCTCTTGCCCTGCTGCTTCAACTCCTAGCCCCTACTCTTCTCATCCTTTACCTACTGTAGACTATATCCACTTCTAGCTTCCCTGCTTCATTATCCTCTCCCCTACACCATACCTGCTCTACTAGAAGCTACATACCTGTTACTCCATCTCCTTCTCTTTGCCCCTTACTGATTGTCTCCTCTGAATCCTCCACCACTTGGTCTGACCCGCTCCGTTCACCCTACGGGCTCACTCCGCTCCCCTACCCTACCCCCAATTCCCACCCACCCCCAGTGCTGTTAAACCTAAACATCTCTGACCACACCCACTTAACTACTCAGCCTATCCCATTAGACTACTACTTATCAACCCCACCCCTTCTCCAATTCTCTCTATAACTAACCCCACCCTTCAATAAATTTACTTTTCATCCCTTTACTTCACTGTTACCCCTCCCATAAGTCACCTCTCATCTATTCTACCTTAAATGTCTCTTATCTTTACTTTGTTTAACCCACTATATAATCTCTTAACCCCATTATCACAAATGACCTTCTTACTTAACTATACCCTTAAGAACTTTCTTATTATTACTTCTTCAATAATATTTTTAACTTCACCCTATGCCCTAACCTACTACGGACATCTCTTTTTAATTAATAATGAACCTTCCCATCAACAAACATTACCTATCACACAGCTCAACTTCTTCTCCCATAGTAATATAACCTCTACTTCAGTTTACCTACTCCCAAGGTTTCATAGATCTTCCCATGTTACTTACTTCTCCAGCAAGATAAGCCCACCCAAGTACCTTAAAAGCATAAAGACTTTACTAAAATATCCTACTCAACTTCTATTAGATGGCGATATTCATCCTAATCCAGGCCCAAACCCTCCAATCTACAATAACCCACAAAACGAAACAACTAATTGTGTCTCTACCTCTATAAAACTAGGTAATTCTCTTAGAATAGCTCATCTCAACATCCGTAGCATTAACAATAAACTTACTCAACTGCATGCCCTCTTACAAGTGCATGCATTTGATATCCTTTGCCTTACAGAAACTTGGTTGAAACCCTCTACTCATGACCTAGAAATAACCCCACCTGGATATAACATCCTAAGATGTGACCGTACCACCAAGAAGGGTGGAGGTGTAGCTATCTTATACAAATCTGAACTTCTAATTTCATGCTTTAATGTGTTACTCCCCTCTAATACCAATGCAGAAACCCTTACCATTAAACTCCAACTTAATAAATCTAAATCTGTTTATATAATCTGCACCTATATCCCTCCAGGAAATAATATTAACACTCTTGAAAAGATTCTTAGTAGCCTTTCCACCCTACTACCTCAAGAAACTATTGTACTAGGTGATTTTAACATTGACTGGACTACGTGTAACTCTCCTAATCCTAACTCCCACATAAATCTTTATGGCTTTACTCAAATAATAAACACCCCCACAATAATCCACAAACCTGGTAATAAAGAAGCTACTCTTGACTGGATACTTATAAATAGTCATCCTGAAACCTATACTTCAGGAACACTTCCAGATGACCTTAGTGACCATGTACTTACCTGTATAACAAAACAAAAGGCTCACACACCTATTAATAACACATTTATAACCTATCATTCCAAAAAACACTTTAAAGCAGAGAGCTTTCAGAATGAACTAAAGGCCTGTAACTGGTCACCTCTGAAACAACTCTATCTAGATGAAGCAGTTTCTTACTTTAATACCAAGTTCCTCCAAATCCTAGATCTCCATGCCCCCCTTCGCTCTTCCCGAGTTAGGACTAAAACAGCCCCATGGCTCACAAAACAAACAAAGGACAAAATACTCCTACAGAACAAAATATGGGCCAGATAGAGAGCCACTAAGAGCTCTGCTGACCACCTATATTTTAAACAGCTAAGAAATGCAACCAAGAATGACATTGTCTTAGACAAGAAAAACTACTATCTCCACCTTCAACAATCACACCCAAATAACCCTAAAAAGTTTTGGTCAGGCATTAATAAACTTCTCCATCCAGGACATACCAAAACTCCAGCCCCATCTTCAGTTCCCCATAATAACCCTTTGCAAATAGCAGATGCCTTTAATAATTACTTCACAGAAACTATACAAACTCTTGCAAACACAATATCTCCCATTTACCCCAGCACTTTACAAAACACAGACAGTTCAGTGCCTCCCTTCCATATACAACCTGTGCCAACATCCTTTATCTGCAAACTCCTTCAAAAACTCAAACCTTGCACCCCTTCTGCCGACCACCTACCAGCAGAATACCTTCAAATAGCTTCTAAAGTCATAGCATATCCCATATCTATCCTTATAAACCGAACAATCATAGAAGGTAACATCCCATCCATATGGAAAGTCTCCCATATAATCCCCTTACATAAAGGAGGCAAATCCACTGATATCTCCAACTTCCAACCAATTGCATTACTCTCTCCACTAGCCAAAATAATGGAAAAATGTATTCATCATCAACTACTCCAACATCTGCTCCACAATAACTTACTTGCCAACTGTCAGCATGGCTTTAGGCCCTATCATAGTACAACTACCGCCCTTCTATCTTTTACTGACTGCATTAACAAGAATCGAAATAATAACTCTCTATCTTCTGCACTATTCATTGACCTATCAAAAGCCTTTGATATGGTTAACCATGACTTACTAATCAATGTCTTAAAAGACCAATCTCTTGACCCACAAGCAATACTCTGGTTTACATCCTATCTAAAAAATAGACAACAAGCAGTGCTCAGGGACAATAATCTCTCCACACCCCTCCCTGTAAACATCGGAGTCCCTCAAGGCTCTATCCTTGGCCCTCTTCTATTTTCAGTCTTTATTAATGATCTAAATACTGCTGTTCCTCAAGCCACATGCATACAATATGCTGATGATTCTACCTTAATCTGTACTTCTAAGTCATCTATCTCTCTTCAGACCCTTACTCAAGCAGTTTTTAACACCATTGAAAATTGGTTCACCCATCACTACCTCCTCCTCAACCCTAAAAAAAAAAATTATTACTCTTTGCCCCCACTCAAAAGTCACCAGAGTTCCACTTCACAATTATCTCTAACAATGGAACTACTATTTCCCCTGACACTACCACAGGTCTACTGGGCATAACCATAGATAATAATCTCAGTTTCGACGAACATATCAACAATACTATACAGACTGTCAATAAAAAACTAGGCTCTCTGTATATAATCAAACCCTTCCTCACACCACTAGCTAAAACCTCCATTTCCCAAACTCACCTAACTTCTACTCTATTCTATACTTCCGCCATATACATCAATCTATCAAAACACAATCTAAGCAAGCTTGAAACCAGCTATAATAACATAGCTAGATTTGTCACTGCCACCCCTTTCAGAACCCACCACTGTCACAACCTTAAACAACTTGGATGGTCAGAACTACAAAACCATCTACTGTATAAGCAACTGCTTATCTCACATAATATTCTTCATCACCCAAACAATACCCCAATCCTCTCCAACCTGATCTCCCCATATAAAAATCTTGTAACACTTTGCTCAACAAATAAGCTATTAATCTCTAATATTAAATCAAACAATAAAGCTGGGGACTCACTTTTTACTAACATTGTGGGTAAAATCTGGAACAATCTTCCTAGTACACTCACGTCGCTCTCATCCACACCACTCTTCAAGAAACATCTCAAAGAACATCTGAAATTTCATTGGCTTTGTCCCTGTTCTAAACCAGACTAAACCCTACCTTTTCCCCCTTAATGCTCTTTTTTCTATACCCCTTCCTTCCAACCTTTGTCCCCTCTACAGCTTTAATCAATAGAATCTAACCTTATTCTAGCCCTTGTGATTCTTGCCTTCTTCTGCTCTCTCTCTTTCTCTTTCTCAGACCTACTAATCATTATTTTCAGAATACTGAATGTCCTTGTACTCAATTGTATTTTAAACCTTGCACAGCCTGCGAGCTATTATTCACAGAAACAATTTTTGATTCTCTTAAATCTTTAATTTCTTTGTATTTGAATTTAGTCATTTTTTAACTATTGTAATCTTTTTTTGTAATTTACTAATGCTTGGATCTTATCTCCCTGGGCCTCTACTGAAAATGGACATGTATCCAGCTAGACTAGCCCAGCCAACAAATGTAAAATAAAAATAAATAAATAAATGCATCTTATAGTTTAGACTACAACCAACCTTTCCAAACAAGAAAAAAGTTGTTAACTTTTTTACTATGTCATCTTTTTCTAAGATGTGAAGTCCTGACAAATACCAGTTGGATTATAGGCTTCTTTATTCATACTGGCACAGCTTATAAAAATTATGACAACATTTGATTTTAATGGTATTTCACAAGAATTATCAATTATGTAGTTACATTGCTAAAAGGGTCCGCATAGAATGCATTGCAAATGTGTTGGATTGAAACAGAGAAATTCTGTGCTTCTACAAATTAGCTTACTTGTAACATAAGAATAGTACAGTAGAGAGTTGATTATCTGAACTAATATGGACCAATGGTAGTTCAGATAATCAAACTTACACTGAGCTGGATAAAAAAAAAAAAAAAACTTCTAAAATCTTGCTTTTTCTAAACTCAGGGAATATACTTTTCAACCATTCAGCAAGTCCAGTGGACAATAAAGAACAGTTTTCACATACAAAAAGCTACAAGTTCAAAAAACATGCACAAGCGAATACATATAATGTTTACACATTCAGACTTAATGATTTTCCTACCTAAAAACTTTGGAAGGCTGGATTCAGATAATCACCATTTCGGATAACCAACGTTCTGATAATTGACTCTCGACTGCACGCACTGTGTAAAGTCTGTTATTTTTGTCATTTGCTGGGAGTTTGAAGGGATGAAGAAGGAAGAAACTGTTGCAAATGAGAGTAAAATCCCATGAGTGAAGGAGCTCCCTGGTCAGCCTCAGTAAGAAGCTGAGATCCCTTATAAGATCCTCCAAAGCTAGCTATGAAAACAAAATCACCACTAAATCCAAGGACAACCACAAAGCATTCTATAGCTATGTCAAGAATCTAGATGGCAACACCCAGATCTGCTCTGAGATACAGCACAAAGGCATGAAAATTACAGAACTAACTGATATTGCCAGCATCCTGGCAGATCAGTTCAGTGCTAACTTTACCCCCCTCTCACCCCCTAAAGGGCCCATATCTATACAGGAAGAATGCAGAGTCCCTGTAATCACAACTATGAAGGTAAAAGCTGCACTCTCTAAAGCCAAAAACACAGCATCCATGGGACCGGACAACATCCCAGGCTGTGTTTTACATGAACTTCAGAAAGAACTGGCTCCCCACTTAAGCACCATGTTCAGTAATAGCCTCACATCAGGCTTTGTGCCCACTGAATGGTGCACAGCAACAGTTATCCCACTCCACAATGGGGGAGCCACCACTGATCCCGGGAACTATCGACCTATTAGCCTGACGAGCCTGGTCTGCAAGGCCATGGAATGTATCATCATGGAACTCATAAACAAAGACATTGGTAACCTCCAAACTCTGGATCCCACCCAGTTCGGGTGTGTGAAAGGCAGATCATGCCTCCTGAACCTGAATGACTTCTTTGAGGCAGTCACCAAAGCTGTGGATGAGGGTAAGGTGGTTCACACAGCCTATCTTGACCTTGCCATGGCTTTTGACACCATCCCCCATTCTGGAATTATAGCTAAACTCACTAAACTAGGCATAAATCCCTACGTCTCAAGATGGGTTGCCAACTAGCTCACTGACAGAACCCACACTGTAAAAGTTGCAGACTCCAAATCTGACCTCAAAGCAGTGACAAGTGGAGTACCACAGGGTTCCATCCTGGGACCTCTCCTGTTTGGTATCTACTTCTCTGAAGTACAGGCTAACACAGAAGGCCTCTGGCCAACGAAGTTCACAGATGACTGCAAACTAGAAGCCATAGTCAAGTCCCCAAATGATGTGGACATCCTACAGAAGGGCCTCACTGAGATAGATGCCTGGTGTCAGAGCCATGGCCTCAAGCTCATTGCTAAAAAGTGCAGTGTCATCCCCTTTGTAAAAACTCTCTACCCATGAACTACCACATAGGCAGCAATCTACTTAACAATTAATGCGTGATAAGAGACCTTGGGACCCAGGTGGACAGTAGTCTCTACTTTGATAGTCACATCACAACAGTAGTGAGGAAGTCCTTCTACATGGCACACCTCATCATAAAAGGGTTCTCATTCAGGAAAAAAAGAGGTCATTGTTCCCCTCTACTCGTCACTCATTAGACCCATTATAGAGTACAATGCCCCTTTTGGAATGTACCTCACAAGACATCTGCAGCAGCTGAAAAGGCCACAGAAGTACCTCACAAAGAGGATTACTGGCCTCAAACAAATGCCCTACACTGACCGCCTCAAAAAACTCCAGCTTTACTCCGTAGCATATCGCCTACTATGAGGTGATCTCTGCCTAACATATAAAGCTCTGTCAAACCCAGAGCTGTTGGACATGCTGCACCTAAAGAAATCCCAATCCCTCCGAGCTACATGCTCTAGGGACCTAAACATTGTCACCACAATAAGCAGGACACACTGGAAGGATAGATTCCTGTCCCAGAGACTTCCTATACTCTGGAACAAGCTACCCATCTATGTCAAGCAAAGTTCTTCATTAGTACTCTTCAAGAAAAATCTTGATGAGTGGATGGGAAATAGGAAATACACCCCGGGGATCACTTCTGTGTCTCTGCTGGACAGTGGCACAGTAAAATAACTTTCTTGGGTGACGTAAGCTATGGAACCTTGCTGGCTTGGCTTACATAGGCCCTTGGGCCGATAGCCTAGTACCTACCTATGAACCTATGAACCTATGAAACAATATATATAGTTACTTATTTATTCTTTAAGTATTTCCATCTCATTTTATAGGTTTTACCTGTCCCCTGTTTGTTTTTCAAACTTTTCTCTCACCAACCAAATATTTAGTTCACTAATTGTAAGGATGAGATAACATTCAATGCATGTCTGTATGTATGTCTGTATTTTTTTATTAATTTATTCAATCATTCATTCCTGTATAGATATAAAGCTGTCAGCTGAAATGCATTCATGTGGTCATTATTTATTTTATCAGAGTGAAAAATCTCAGGGGCAAACAGGGTTTAGAGGTGGGAAGGCAGATTGAGTGTGAAAAATATTGTGACTTTTGTAATGCCACCTGCTTGACAGCAAGATCAGTTAAGGTGTGTGTGTGTGTGTGTGTGTGTGTGTGTGTGTGTGTGTGTGTGTGTGTGTGTGTGTGTGTGTACGTGTGTGTCTGTGTGATTATATGAGATGAAACACAGGCATGTTGAAATCCATTTCTGTGTTCATTATTTTGTTTACTTGGGCAAGACAGGAGACAAACTTCACATTTTAAGATGGTGGTGTGCTTTTCAATGAAATGTATTATTTTTCACTAGATTGGATATGTGGGCTCCATTGCCAAATGAGTGAGGTCTAGTTTGCTGAGATATTGGATGGACAAAGTAGATCCATAGCTAGCCAGGTGATGTTTGAAACGTATAGCTCTCTACATCTTTGTAGCAAGAAGTGCTAATATCTCATTTAGGGTATTAGTAACTATACTTGGTGAGCAAGCAGAAGGAATATAAGCACGCAAAAGCCTGTATAATATAAGAGATTATTCTGGTTTTAACCCATGTACGGCAGTGTCTGCAGAATTTCAGGCAATCAGCGGAGTATAACTGCTTTGTGACTTATCATATTCACACATATAATGCCTTTTGGTGGATTCCCATTTCATTTCCATTGTTTCTTATGATGTTGCTGATAATGGATTCATTAAGTGCATGATATACCTGTAAATGATTGCCAATACTTGAAGGGGCAGGTGTGATAAACAAAATGCCACTATGAATGTTTATATGCAATGCACTATGAAGGAGATATTAACCATTACATTTCACGGCAGCCAGACTTCAGCTCTAGGCCTTGTTCTTAAGGTCACTTTCATATGTTGTGGTAAATAATGGAACTAAGCAGTACAATGATGCTGATGGGTAGCCCAGATTACAGTATGAAAACTGACAGGGCTCCAGTGCTGAAAGCCCACTAGACATATATTACAGACTGCCCATCATTACTACCAGCATTATCTGGGAGACTCAAAATAATGCTTACTTCTCTTCATTAATTCCACATCTGCCTCCCTCCACTTTATACTATATACTAACACTTTTTATTCTTCTCTAGAACCACCAAAATTTCAAATGTTTCTCCAAGCATTATGTCTCTTTCTGCTTCTATTAGCATCCTATCTAACAAACTATCGATGTATACTTTCACCTCTATACACCTCTCCTACTGCAGTCCAGGCAGCACACTGTGAAATCAGGAGTAGCTATACCAATATATCTCCCTGCTTTTTTAATCTCTCACCTTGTCTTTATTTTAAACACAAAATAATTCACTACCACCACTCAGATTATAAAATAAAACTCATACAGATCCCCTTTAAATCAATATACTACCTCTCAAAAATCCCACAGTGTGGTGATGTCTATACCAGCCCAAGCCCCAGAAACTGACCAATTAATCTAAAAAGCAAAATTGTGAATTAACTAACCCTACATCTATCACCTCAAACTATACCTCTTCCCAGCTGTACTATCCTACCATTAAATTACCGGGTCTATATTAGAACATTGATGTTTCAGAACATCGAATGTTCTAATATCGAACCCTATTCTACGAACGCTGAAAATAGCAAAGCTGCAGAAAACCAAATTTTTTCCCAGGGAAAGAATTTGGTTGTCCATTTCTGTCACTTCACTATTTTCAGCACTGTGGGGGAACGTTACGGGTTGGGTTCAGGTAAGTGTGCGATTGTGTGGACGTGAGGGTTAGGGCAGGTTAGGGTTAGGGCGTGGGTCATGTAAGTGTGCGATTGTGTGGACATGAGGGTTAGGGCGGGGTAGGTGAGTTTTGGTTAGGGCGCGGGTGAGGTGAGTGTGCGATAGTGACGGACCTTAGGGTTAGGGTTTGGGTTAAGATAAGTGGATAGTTAGTGGTGTATGTACAGTTTAGTGTAGGGTTAGATGTAAGATTTTAGGTGTATGTGTGTGGATTGCTGTTTGTTTGGCATGCTTGTGTTGTGTGTATGTGTTTCAGAACAGCAAATTTTTTCCCTAGGAAAATATTCGCTGTTCAGAATGTTCGATGCTGTCAGCATTCACTGAATTAGGTTTGATATTAGAAGATTTGAAGTTCTGACACTTCTGTGTTCTAATATAGACCCAATTACCAGCTATCTGTACTAATAACTAGCACATCAACCCCCTCACCACATCATTCTCACACTTATCTTAAAAACTTAAACATTGTTAATATCAACCTCTGTAGCATTTGTAAAAAAATTACAGAACTACATACCTGGATATCACAGTATAAACCTGATGTTCTTGCCATCACAGAAACCTGCCTTAAGCCTAACATTAAGGGTTCTGAACTACTCCTTCCAGGCTGCAGTATATATATATATATATATATATATATTTTTTTTTTGAAAAATCCTTTTTATTTTTTTTCCACAAATACAAAGTAAAAGTAAGAGTACAAAATAATTGTAGACAGTACAGTGTGTATTACGTAGATGAGTAAAGGTAGCCAAACTTTCAAGAGAAAAAACATTTAAATATTTGCAAGAAACTTTGAGACTAACAACTGACATGATTACAACATATCTAGGGGTTACATTAGAGCAGAGTTATGGTGAGAACGTTGAGTATTGGGTGTGTGTATGCAAGGTACCTTTAATTGCCCAGATTGGAAGAAAAAAAAAAAAAAACAAGAAGGAAAAAGAAAACGTAAACACTTTCAAAAAACTAAAAACTAAAAACATATTTACAATATATACCATATATACAATGTTGGAAGCCATCCTTTTGTTGATATCACAGAAGTGTGTTTTATACATCAGTGATGCAACTATTGTTTAGTAACATAGAGGTTATTATTTTATATCAGCCACCTACTTGACATTTAACGTCATGTATTCTGCATGCTTATCAAAATTGTCTCTAGGAGAGAATTCCAGTATTTTTGGAAGTATATATTTTTTAATACTTTTAGTAGCTAGTTTGTGAGAGGTGATATATTTAACTGCCATTTCTTTAAAGTTGCTCCATGTGATGTTTTTGTTATTAACCCAATTCTTGGAAATATAAAATTTAAGTAGAGCGCATATTGTAACTAGGATATGCTTGCGCATCCCATTGATTGACCTAGGAATTATATGCAGAATCATTGTTTCCCAAGAGAGAGTGGTTTTTGCGTATCCAACTTTTTGTAGTTGCACTCATAGAGAACACTAGAGCTTGGAGATTTTCTCACAGCTCCAGAAGATGTGGAGAATATCTACATCTTCCCCAGAGCAGAAGGGGCACAGTGAGCTTTTTTGTAACCAGATTTTTTGAGAACAGTTGGGGTATAGTATGCAGGTATTGTTTATGGCTTCTTGTTTTTGTATTATTGTGATATTTTTATTAAGGTTTTCCCAGTATTTTGAGTAGAATAATGCAGATTTGTGTTTTAACTCACTTATTAATTTATATGAATTTGATATTATTTTTTCTTTAGCTGTTAGAGCTTTGATTATGTTTTGAGTACTACACTTTGTATTTCTATTTTGCGGTTTGAATATTTTAGGTTTATTATTGATATCCTTTGTCTAAGAATGTAATTATAGCAAGCTGACATCTTGAATTTTTGTCTTAGTTCATCAAGTGTGTCATCTTTGTACTGAAGGATATCCCATATTGTTAATTCTTTAATTATTGGGAATCGTTTGAGATCAATCATTTTGTTGTCTAACTTAATATTTGGGTTCATATGTGTAGGTTGTAACAGTGCTAATGAATTCTGCAGATTGATGGAAAGAAATAGAGATTGGAATGCAGTAATACCATTTTTGATTATTGGGTGTAGTTTGTAAAAAGTTTTTTGCTGGGGTTGGAAGAAAGGGAGAGCTTTGGGATTTATGTTTATGGAGTTTAATAAATGTGCCCATATTTTAACCCATATTGGGTACCAAGTATTTTTGAACTATCATATTCCACAATTTGGATCAACCTGTTTGCTTTTATAATAAGGTAATACAGACCAAAATCTGGTAGCCCCAGCCCACCTTTTATTTTTGGTATTGTAAGGTTTTTGTAGCTTATTCTTGTTGTTTTAGGGTGCCATAGGAATTTGGAGAGGGCCTTTTCCATTGCTGTAAGTAGTTTTTTTGCTAATTTGAGGTTAATAGAGTTTAGCTAAAATAGACTTTTGGGAAGAATATTCATTTTAATAATGGCAGATTTAGACAGAAGAGATAGGTTTAAGTTTTCCCATCTTAAGATGTCTTGCCTAATTTTATCCCATGTTTTTAGGAAATTTGAACTATGCATTTCTTTGTAGGTATGAGAGAAGTTTATGCCTAGGTATTTTAGCTTATATGTTAGGGGGTATATCAACTAAAGGGAAGTATGCTGCATTATGATTCATGGGGTTTAGAGGGAATATGGAGGATTTTTTGGGGTTCATATTATAATTTGCTACTGTAGAAAACTGTTTAATTGAGGAAAGTATTTTTGGTAAGTCTGTATTAGGGAGTTTGAAGTATAAATTTAGGTCATCAGCAAAAGCTGAGTATTTTACTGTTGTGTTATAGACCTTTGGGAAATGGTGGTAAGTGTTTTGGGAGATGTGGAGTAGTAGCGGTTCTAAATATATATTGAAAAGGAACAGAGATAATGGGCAACCTTGGCGTGTTCCGTTTGTGATTTTGATGGGTTTAGAAAATCTCTTGTTAATGCTTAGCGTGGTTGTAACATTGTTGTAATCATCTTGACAGCCGTTATAAATAGGGTTACCAACTTTTCATGTCAAAAATTCTGGACATGTACATGAAAGCAAAATGCGGTACTCCCCCACACATGCGCCCCCCCCATGCATGCAGTACCCCCCTCACACACACACACACACACACACACACACACACACACACACACACACACACACACACACACACACACAGCCGTTCCGGTGTCCCATTACTTGGCTATCTCTCCATTTCAACCCAGTTGCCATAAATACTGTTCAAAACTCTGTGTGCATACTGTTTTTGGCTTTACTTCTACAATTATTACAGATGCTTGGATTTAATGTAAAACTTTTATTTCGAATTTTACAGCACAAACACTAACAACCATTTGCTAAACAAGCAATACAGTCTCTCATAAACAGACATAGCTTTAATACTTCTTTGCCTTTAAAACTCACATTCACTGAAACAGCATTGAAATCTACATTCAAAGAAAATGCATCTAGCCAGTGGTGGATTAAGTTTACCTTTGGGTTTTTCAAATCATAGGCCCCTTGCACACATTTTTAAAGCCAAGAAAAAGTTCTTTGATTCACCTTCCTGATTGTATTAAATTTTAATACATAATAACAGCTAGCAGACATGAATTAGTAGCCATCACAACTTTAAGACTGGTACGCTCATGCTCATGTAGAATCTCTAATGAAACAAAACTGGCATATTACTGATATACTTAAATAGCATATATTGCCAGGCTGTGGCAACACAATCCTCTAAAATGTTGGATATGTTAACCGTATGAAAATGGACATATGTTAGTTCCCTTAAACCAATTCACACTAAAAATCCAGAGAGTTCTAATAGGGTACTTAAGTACAAAACACCCACATACATACTGTCCCAGATGACTATGCATGCCCCTTTAGAGAGGGTACATCATCAGATGAGATGTGACAGTGAAGTCTTCACATAAATAAGATAGCCATATTGCTCTTTGACAGAAACTGCTGCTCAACAAGCCTCATCAGTAATCAGGCAGAAGTAATGCTATAGGTGCTCTTTTCATATACCAACTACCTCTCAAAAATGGTAGATACTTTTCTGTACACTTCTGATTTCTCATTGATAAGCGAATGAAAAACATATAGCTAATGTTCAACTTGCAGCTTTTAGACACACACACAAACACATTGCCCTCAACAAGCCTTATTATTTTTGGCAGTGATGATGTGATGACAGTAACAGCACCACTTGTTAGACTGTGTGTTAAATTTATACTTGTAAACATTTTATCAGTAAGCATTGAAACAAAACACATGAACCAATAATGACAAAACTGCCCAATTCAGAACATTTCAACCATAAATGGCCACTCATACTTATGTCATTAAAATCCACCAATATCAGTCAATATGCACAATCTCTGCAGAGTGCAGAAGTAAAACATCATCTAAATTCCACATTAAAGAGATCTGCAACTAATGAAAAGTTGCTGCTAGCAAACAATTTTATATTTCAATGTTTCATCTACAATTCAATGCATGCTGCCCTTGAAGAATTGATTGCCTATGTTACGTTAAAAGATGGTAAGCTGCTGGTAATATTGCAATAGGAAATGGATGGCAAACTGAAAACAGGTTCATAGTTACTACTAGGCATCATAGGAGGACATACTCTCAGGACTGCAGCACCCTGCCCCATTAAAATACAACACAGTATGAGCTGAGGGAAAAAAAAAAACTGAACTTACATGTGCCGCAGTGTTGTATTAGAGAAAACTCAGAGCAAACACCAGCCGGACTCATGCTTTGCCTGGGGCTTTTCAGCATATAGTCTGTCTTCTTTATAATTCAAATTCCACACGCGCGGAAGACAGTGAGTAGGCAGACGTAAACAGTCGCAAAGACACTGTTTTCATCATCTGCACCCGGATGCAAAGGGCGTTTTTAAAGAAGAACGCCCCTAAAAAAAAAAAAATTATTTTTTAAACTAAACAAAAATGTGCACAGTGCACCATTTTTCCGGACAACACAGGCATTTTCTGTTCTTCCGGACAGTGTCCCTTAATTCTGGACAGTCCGGAAGAATTCTGGACAGCTGACAACCCTAGAAATGATGTGGGGAAGTTGAAGTGTGACATTGTTAAGAAAAGGAAATCTTGGTCCACATTATCAAATGGTTTTGAGGCATCTATTGCAAGTGCGCATCTTGGATGTTTGTCTTTAGTTAAGAGAGATATTAGGGTGTCTAAAATACAGGTATTATCTCTTAGTTGTCTTTTTTTCATGAAGCCCAGTTGTTTTGGGAAAATACTTTTGTCCAAGATTTTTTGTAATCTGTTAGCTAACAGTGAAGAGAATATCTTTATGTCAAGATTTGTAAGGGCAATGGGCCTGTAATTTGTTGGATTTAGCTTGTCTGAATTAGGTTTTGGAATTAAAATTGTCTTTGATTTATTTAAGTATTTGTCTGTAAAGCCATATTCTATAATAAAGTTATATAGTTTTAGCAGTATTGGAGCTAGTATATGGCTAAGTTTTTTTGTAGAACATAGCTGTAAATCCATCAGAGCCTGGTGATTTGTTGACCTTTAGTTTTTTAATTGCAATTTTTATTTCACTGATTGTTAATGGGCTGTTCAGAAAGTTATATTGTTCTACATCAAGTTTAGGAAATTTTAAATTATTTAGGAACTTCTCTTGTAGATTAGGTAAATGTTTATGCTTTTCGGGGTTATAAATCTTGTTGTAAATATCCCAGAACAACTTAATTATATCTTCATTGTTCTGTAGATTTCTATCTTTATAGTGTATTTCTGGGATATTATGGAGAGTTTTTTTGATGTCTGTCATACTTGCAAGTATCTTAGAAGGGGTTTGTGCCCATTCAGAGTAGTTATATAGGAGTTTCAGTTCATTTATTGTGTGTTTATGTAGTTGTATAGAGTACAGTTCTTGCTGAATATGTTGTAATTTCCTTTCTAGTTCCTGTGAGCGATGGGTTTGTAATTGTAATTCAATGTTTGTGTATTGCGATTCAAGCAGTATAATCTTTTCTTGCTCTTGTTTTTTGAATAGTGAAGCTTTCTGTATTAAAATTCCCCTTAGTACAGTTATAGTGGCTGCTCATTGAATGTCTAATGGTATTTGGCTTTGTGATATATCTTGGTCCAATTCTTTTAAAGTTTTATCTAAGTCCTCAATGAACTCTTTATGGTTTGAACGGTTGTTGTTTAAGTACCAGTTGTAGGGGCCTTGCTGATTAGGAGATTTGAGATTTTTATTGAGAGTAATTGTAATTCTGGAGTGATCTGAGATTATTCTGTGATTTATTACATAATTTTGACAAAACCTAGTGAGGTTCGAAGAGATCAGGAAATAATCTATTCTTGACCATACTTTATGCGGAGGGGAATAAAAAGTATATTTGTTTATTGATCTGTCATGATCCAAATTTAGGTAGGGGTCGACAAGATTGTGATTTTGTATAAGATCATTTAGAGCTGATATCACTTGGGCTGGTTGTTTTCTGTTTTTATTAGAGCTATCGGTAAGTGGGTCAATTAAGCAATTCCAATCCCCCCTATAATGATAGAATGAATGGCAAAGTTTAAGAGCAGGTTATAAATTTCATATAGGAAGAGATGCTGGTTTGAACATGGGCCATATATATTCAAGAACAGAGTATTGTGTTTTGTTTGTGGATGCATGCTAGTGAAAAAACACCATCTTCCTTTCGTATCATAGTTGCTATTAGTTATGTTCTCTTGAAAGGATTCTTTGATAATAATAGCTGTTCCTTTTGTAGCAGAGCTGTCCCCTGATGAAATAATTTGCTTGATCCATTTTCTTGAGCTGATTTTTAACCATTGTTCTTTGTTTAGGTGTGTTTCTTGTAAGAATATGATATTGGAGTTAGCTTGATAGATTAAGATTAGGAAATATGATTAGATTTAGCTTTTTAGTATCACCTAACCCAATAACATTCCAGGTATCAACTATATACATGGCTATCTATCTATCTATCTATCTATCTATCTATCTATCTATCTATTTGCATACAGATAAAAGAGTGGCCTTGGATTATTTTTATATTTGTAATGAATTAAGTAATTGTTGTGATGAAGAAAATTATTTTTGGGTAGCATACTTCTGAACAGGATGGCTTCCAACCTTTTTACACCCCCCAGTGCCTGCCCACCTATCTCCCTTCCTTTTTGTGGTATTATATTTTATTATTAATGTGTTATTTGAATACCATCTGGGAGTGTTGTTATATTGTTGGTAAAGGGAGATATTAACTAGAAACTTTACTTCGTTCCAAGTGGCGCTAATCATTCCTGACACACAGCTGCATGCTCTTTAATGAAGTGTGTGCTCTAAAAACATATTGGAACTATTTACAGATTATTTCACAGTAGTGTGTTAATATCTTTAATAAATAAGAAGGAAAAACATTTTGTAAAGCCTGGATTTTGATTTCATTCATTACAGTTTTTAGGACTATCTTCCATTTGAGGATTGTTTGTGGGAAAGCCATTTTAAAAAGTTATAGCCCCCTTTTATTTTTAACTAAAGAAACTTGCTTTTGCACAATTAAACAAAGTTTATCTAAATAGGCTTAAATAGTGTTAAAGTCATTTTACATTGAAGCCCCTTTTTTTTGCAGAATAATGATATTCAGAAACAACTGAAGGGGAACAAAACACAGCCTTTGCAATTGTTTAACTACTTTAAACATGTTGCTTAGTGTGCATATTACACTTATTGCATTTCTGGCAGACCATCTAACCACATTATAACTGCAGTGTAATGCTGCATAAAAAACAGTTTATTACTAATTATGCTAGAACTGTAAGTCTTCCTTACTGTACATCCACAATTTTGGATAACATCATAGATACAGAGCATAAAGACATTTAGTTAGTATTGCTTTTAAGAACTAGAGTAGGACACGTTCTAGAAAAGAAAACAGAAACACCCTGCTGAATCTACATGCAGTGTCCTCTGCTTAGGGCAGCATTTTGACTTTGCTTAGTACTAAAGAACTTTACATACTTAACACACAGACCCGAATGGAAACTAAAATAGATGAATACTGAAGACTGTCATCAACTTGTTGTGTTTTAAACAGACACATCTTTCATGTAAAGTTAGTTATGTAAATAAACATCTTTCTTTATCATTACACATTGACAATTGCTATATACATTTACATTATAGCACAGATACCTTTTAGAAACTTGTAACAGTAAGAAAGAAACACTACATTTTCTTAGACATTTGCCTAACACTTGTTTAGAGTCCTTTAACTGCACTTGCAAAAGTCTTGTTTTGTTACCTTGAGAGGCTTTTTCTTCATATACTTACATAGTTCCTTTAATTCCGATTTCTTTTAGTACTGTACATTGAGCCCTGCGGTTCCCAGTAGTGCTTTAAGGCTCCTGACCTTCAAACCTTCAAAGGAAGTTGTCATTTGACCTCTCAACACTGCGTGGCTTTGGGTATTGTTACTTCCGGTTTTCACTCGCACAGACAGCTCTCCAGATCAGTAAAAGTGGTACATTTCTTTTATTAAAGCTTGTTTGGGTATTTTTTTTGTGGCTGGAAGTTATTCATATATTCTTTACTTGCTTTATTTTCATTTATTTGCGATTTTTGGCTAAACAGTGTATTTAGGTTTATTTAGTAAGATGTGTAGAGCTTTTGTAGCCTTCTTATGTAGTTAGATTTAAATTTATTTAGAGGTTTAACTGCAGAGTATTTAGAGGTAAAACGGTTGATTTTACATGGTAATACATTTGCTATGTGGTTTTTGACCATAGGACTGCATTTTACATTTAAACAGACATTTGACCGAGATATTTGCTGTTTACACACTATGTTTTATAACCGGAATGCAGGAGCTAAGTATTCACATAAGCAGAACATTATATTAATGTTTTATAGCCTTACCTTAAAGCATAGCTTTTAAAAAAGCTGGTTTAAGCTTTAGTTTGTCAGCTATGTTGTTGTGCTATTTCTTTGCTTCAGGGGTGTCTCTGAATGCTTTGACAAATGTGGTTTTAGCTTCAATTTTATTTTGGAAACAGTATTTTTGATCATTATAGCTGAACATAAGTTTTGCAGGGTAACACATTTGAAATCTGATATTTTTCTTAAGTAGATAAGAACAGAAAGAGGCTAATTCTTGGCATTCTTGCTTGATGGGCAGAGGTAGGTCTTGTGTAATGCTTATTTATTTAATGCCCCTCCATGTTATATTTCTTTTCTGCTTATCAGCTGTTAGAATCATGTAGGTGTGTGCTGCATTGAGTATTTTTACATAAATTTGTCTTGGTACAGTTTCATCCTGTAATCTCTGAAGAGATCTGTGTGCACCTTCCATGATCATTTATTTTGCTATATTCTTATTTTCAACAGTTGTTTCCACAATCTCTTTAATTATTGTATTTAGTTGGGTTTGATCAAATACTTCAGGTACCCTCTTATGATTATATTGTTCCTTCTGCTTCTTGCTTCAAAGGCTATCACTTTTGATTGGAGTTCTGTTATGGTCTGTTCGTTAGTTTTAATTGTAGTCTTCAGGGCTTTGATTTTGGCTGTATTTTCCTCAGTCTTATTTTCATTTAAGGTTAGGCCTGTTGCAGTTTGTTCAATGCTGTTTCCCACAGAACTAAGCTTTTCAGAAAACTCACGGATGTCATTCTGGAGTGGTAGTAGGACTGTTTTTATATCTTCTACTGAGTAGGAGTTTCCATTTTTTGCTCTCAAAGAAACTTTTTAGGTTCCTGTTGTGACAGACATGTTCTGTCTCTAGCTTGCTGTGTCCTTTTCAGGAGTCACAGTTGCAGATAATTTTGATTTGGACGGTTGTTATTTCCATTAGTTCCTTACTTTGGTCCTGGGTGTTAGCCATAGTGATTTTTCTTTTTGTTTTGAAGTATTTTTCAGATGCTGCTGAGCTGTAAAATTTGAGCAGGCCTTGCCACACGGTCTCAGTCACTGCTTCCCTGCTGGCTTAGAAGGTACTTTAAAAGTTCAAAATTAGCTTAGTATTTTTAGATAAAGCTGTTTCCTTGCTTCTTAGATGATGTTTGTGCAGGTTTTTCCTTTTAGACACAGGATGTTTAGGCTTTGTTGCAGATTAAACTTTTAATTTATGGAGCTGCAGCTTAATGCATGTCTAGTTGTCAGTGGCCATCTTGGAATTCCCAGGCTGCAGTATTATAAGAGCTGATAGGCCCCACAAGAAAGCAGGAGGGGTAGCATTAATTTATCCAAGTTCAGACAGTCTCTCTCCCTATTCACGCAATGTCCCAAAATTCCAAAATACTGAAATACTAGCATCACTGCTAAAGCTTAACAATAAAAAAGCAGCTATATTTTTTACAGTTCATATCCTAACTGGAAATAATAAAACAAGTTTAGAAAAAATCCTCTTCTAGACAACTAATTATATACCTTATGAAAAAATCATACAAGAGATGTAAATATGGACTGACTAAACTTTACATCAGACTTTCCCTCAGCTAGTATAAACTTTTATGTTTATGCACAACTTATCAAAACACACACTAAATTTAATAATCCCAGAAGTAAAGGTGCAATTCTAGACTGGCTACTGGTCTTTGACCCTAATAAATGTACAATTTCTAGAACCTATCCAAACTCACTTATCAACAACCTTACAGCTTATACCCATAGAAATACCACCCACCTATCTAATACTCATCAACTTAAACATCCGGAAACTTTTCTAAATTTAATATAGACTCCTTCATCAACATATTGCAAGTCTTTAATTGATCTGTCCTAAAAACTCTTCCACTCAACAAGGCAGTCAATACTTTTAATGCCTTATTCTTAATTACTTTAAACAGGCAAGCCCTACTCCAAAAAAAAAAAAAAACAGGAAAATTAACCATGCACCACGGCCCACTATCCAGACAAAAACTGCAATGTCTAACAAAGACAAAACTTGGAAAGAATGACTTAAACTTAAAACTTTCTATAAACTGCAACTTTATAGAGAACTCTGGACATTGATATGTAACATGTTACATCCTGGATCAAACAAGGAACTAGATGCTTCTCATAATAGTTCTCCACTAGAAATAGCAACCTTAGTCAATACCTACTTCATGGAAAGCATTACCTCCCTAACTAAAAATTCTTCACCACCACCCAGTGCTTCTTTCATCACTCAATAACAACCAATCCTAGTAATTCAGCAAATGACAGGTTAAACCAAAACAAGCATTCTTCATACACCATACAAACTACAACTTTCTTTATTCACCCCCCCCCCCTGCAAGCATCCCCATCTGAACCTAATTTACCCTCTATACCCCTTGCTAGCAACTTCCATTTAGGACTTGTCTCCACATCAAAGATAAAAGAAAAAAAACTTCTGCTTAAACCCAAACTTTTCTCCCTTGCAGCTGACAACCTCCTATCTGAATACCTAAAGATACCTGCTGATGACATAACATACTCAATCTTAATCCTTATCAATAGATCAATATCTGAATCCTATGTACTCTCACTATGGAAAAAATCCTATAGTATCCCTCTTCATGAAGGTTGCATTGCTGACATCTGTAACTTTTGGCCTATTGTAGTATTTTCACTTCTCTCAAAAATACTTAAAAGGTGTATTTGTGAAGCCCCAGCACTGGCCCACTAATCAAGAAGCCTCAATCCTCACCACTGGCAACAGTGGGGGACATACACAATGGGAGGATGACTAGAACACACACAGTAATGTACAATTTCCCTTAAGAGCACACAGAGATCACAATCAGTCTGGGGCTGGTTTCTCCCTCTTTCTGCAGATCCCCGATAAACTCCCACTGGCACAGCTATAAGGTTGAGATCCAGCACCATTTCTGTCCAGCCAGTGCTTCCTGTCCCTGCCCAAGTAGCTGACACACACACACTTTGAGATTTGATTCATATACAAACACTCACACACCTGGGAAAGGCTTGCACAGGTTTACTAGCTATGCCCCCTTCTGCCCAGACTATAAGGTAGTTCCAGCTGCCACCTGCCAACTCTTTATCAGCTACTCTAAGGCTGTTAACAAAGGGTGTCCAGTCCTACTATGTAATGTTACTAATAATCCAAATGGTAGTCTGACCAAGACAAGGATATTTAGGAGTGGCCTGTACAGTGTCACCAAATAGATATCTAAGTACTCTTAAGTGCTTAAATATGTCTCACAGATATCATCCACAAAGATAGGTTTAAATATATGTAATAATAAATAGTAAAAGAACATGACAATACTCAGTAAGTAATCAGTTACACCAGAGTTCAAAATCACAGAAAATATTTAGAACAACATTGCAGAACAGTCTCAAATAAATAAAGTAAACATCTAAGCTATACTTTACTATATTCCTATCTGAATCTAAAAGAGTTACTACGCCCTAAAAACTTACTTACAGCAAAACAAGTGCAGAAGGTGGTGATGAGTGAATGTTCTTGTCAGGTCAAAGACAAAATACAAAATGCACAGTCTGTCTCAGAGAGAGTTTTTAAATTAATATCAAATATTACTGCTGGGTTAGATTGGATGACATCACTTTTTGTCACCTGACTTTTAGTTCCCAAGCTAAATCCTGTTTGTTAGAAACTAACAGAATTTAACATCTCTGTATGAAAAATACATATCTCTCAGATGTTTGAAGACCCTGGAAGTCATAAAACAATAAAACACGTTTGCATCTCAAACCTAATAATTACTTCTTTTCCAAGACAATACAAAAACTTCTAGCTCTAGACATTGCGTCTGCTACTGAACTGAAACTGGAAGATAGCTTTTATAGCGCAATCATAAAACAATTTAATTTCAACTTATTTTCTTGAAATTTTGCAAGCTAACCCTCTGTATTCTAGTTTCTACTGTGAAAACATATACATTTACACAATTACAATAGTTTATATACATTTCTATTCTAAGCCAGCAGGGCGTGCTGTGGTTACATTTTAGCTCAGTACATTACACAAGCCATGGTGGTACAGCAGTAGCATTGTTGCCTCACAGCAAGAGGTTCTCCTGTTCGATTCTCAGCTGGAGTGCCTTCTGTGTGGAGTCTGCATGTCCTCCCCATGGTTGAGGGGCCTCCGAAAGACATGCGTGAATGGGTGTGCCTTCACTGAAGGGGTGGGCATCGGGCTGGCAACTCGGCATCATAAAAATCAACTGCCAATCATTAGCGGACCAGAGTTCCGCTGTGGCGACCCCTAACTGGGAAAAGCCGAAAAGACAAACAACAAATTTACACCATTACACACACTACTGTATGAATCATATCAATATTCACAAATGACATAGAATTATCTACAAAATTCCAGGCAGCTGTGCTGGCAGTATCGCCTTCTGCCACATTTCTATATAAATCATATTAATATTCACAAATTACATATAATTATTTACAAAATTCCAGCTAGCTGGGCTGGCAGTATTCCCTTTTGTCAAACTATTCATAACAACTCCTCTACTATCTTCTACTAAAATATGTCTCTTAACATCCACCAAACATGGCTTCCACCTAACACATAGTACAACTACTGTCCTTCTATCATTCACTAACACCAAAAATAAATATAGGGACTTGGGCAAATTTGTTTTCTTCTTATTCATTGACCTGTTAAAAGCTTTCAGTACAGTTTCTCATCCTAAATGTTTCAGCTTGGAGTCTGCTTCTTGATTACTGTGGTTTAATAGCTATTTACCTGACAGACTCCAGTCTGTAAAAGGGCAGAATACCCTCTGTCCATACTTGTACGTCTCCACTGGTATATCCCAAGGTTCTATTCTTGCAAATAAATCCTTCAGCAAACCACCATGGCTCAAATATTAAAAGCAAAGACTTTAATCAATATATAAAACACCTTAAAAAGGTAAAAACCAGCAGGAACAACAATATTCAGGTCCGATAAGGACTTTTGGCTGTATTAGCCTTCATCAGATCATGTTACATTTCCTGCTTCCAATCCTACTTAAAACTCAGAGTACCCAATCATAGTCTCAAAGGAAGGCCGCATCCCTTGTTCTAACCAATGAAGTGATATCCAATCACAGTCATTCTAGGTGTCAAGCCTTTTTGTTAGAGCAAATCGTCAGCCTTCTGGCTTTAAGTATAGGATTCAATGGAACCACATTATTCAATCTTGGAGAGCAGTGCGCTCTCATATTAACTATCCAGTTAATCTCATGGATCTCCATTCTATTCTTCACATCCCCTTCTCTAAGAGGTTCTATTCTTGGTCTCATCCTCTATAATATCTTTAGCAGTGACTAGTATTGTCACCTATCCATTTTTTCCAGACTATCCAAAAATCAAACTGATTGGTAGTCCAGAAAACACTGTACAACTTCAGATATTCTGTTTCAAAAAGAAACATGCTATAGGAGTTTGTTAAATCTGCGGATTTACTATGCTTACACAAAGCATAGTAAATCCACAGAAAAAAGGTATCACGAATGGAAAAAGAGGGCTTCCCGCTCCTCTGACATGACGGTGACAACATGAAGTAGGTGGAATGTAGATGCGGAGTGGGTGGGGTTATGGGTGGTGCAAGTGGTGTTGCCTAAGTCCAGTTTAAGCCACAACAAAAGGTGGCAACACTATCAGTGACTTCTATAACTCCATAGGCCTAGCCTCTTATATAATATGCTGATAACTCTATGCTTATATGTGCATCTAATTACCTGCCTCAGCTTCTCCATATCATACAAGAAGCATTTTCCTCAAGTGAGAAATGGATCAATAATGCCTAGCCACTACTCAACCCTAAAAAACAAAGTTACTGCTATTTTTCCCCAAATCACACATACCTGATAAAGCAAATTTCAAAATCTTTTTACTAAGCAAAAATAAAATTGAATTAGTCTCCCATACAAAACATCTTGAAGTTATTATAAATAATAACTTTAAATTTGATCTGCATGTTCAAAATATCATAAAAAACTCGTCAAAATTAGGGATGCTCTACAGGGATAAAAACTTCCCTAGCAACACCAGCCAAACCACTCTTGCCACTACCTACCTTCTTCCATCTCTCTTATATGATGCATACATCCTAACTAACCTTTAGACTACAGTTAAAAATAATCTGGAGGCATGCTTAAATAAGGTTGCAAAATTTGCCACCAACAAACAATACTGCAGCTAGCACTGTAGTGCCCTTAAGGCTTTGAATTGGCTTAAACTGCCTTACTACTTAAATTATATACAGCTTATCACCAGACACAGCATTATTCACAAAGTCAGCGACTGTCCTGCTTTTACTCCTATCCTCCATTCCAATCACTTTAATAGACTACTTTGATCTAATAAACATCTTCTCAGCATACAGTATATAAACCCCACAAACCCTCTGACCAAACCATCTACTCATACTCTGTCACTATAAAATGGAATTATATCCCTCTGCAAATCATATACACCTCTAACCTGTCTACATTCAAACTACTACTAAAAGACTACCAAAATAAAAGCTGGTTCTACTCCTGTACTACCCCAGGCTGAACTAGTCCCTCCCTCCTTCCACTGCCAGCATACTTGACAGTGATCAGAGAAAAGGAATTAATAAAATCTATTTCCTAGACAAAGATCAAATATAGGTTTGCCTAAATTATATTATCTAGTCATCTCTGCTCCAAAGAGCATACTCATTATGTTTAATGTCATCTCTTTGATCTACAACTTGTGAATACATTATTGATAATTTTCTTTTTCAACTTGTTGTAGGGGTCCAAATATTTGCACTATGTATGTATAGGTTCACACTGTATAAACGGAATTTGAACTATTACTCAGTAAATATGTCATTCTTCTTAGTTAGGCTTTGTAATAACTTTATTTAACTAACCATGTTATGCTAATGTAGAGCTTTTGTCTTTGGACCTTTGCTGAAAATGGGATATTATCCCAGCTGGACTTTCCTGGTAGACAAATGACAAACAAATAAAATAACAATAAATGTCATGATGTATGGGGTAAAAGACCTAATGGCTACAGAATAGCTGAGAGGAGGTATTAAACTAGGTCTAGCTATTGTGGCCAGAGCTGATCAGTTGTTTCTGCAGTAGCTGCAGTATTGTTAGTATTTACAATAGTAACAAAAAAGCAGCCCAGAATTCGGGAAACAACCTAAGAATGCAATCGTGAAGAGTTGAAAATGAAATCCTGTAAGTAATATGTATCATGGCCTTGCACAGACAGATTGAAAAGCTCACTTACAAACATGCTAGGTACCAGATCAAAAGATCTGCACTATCAGTAGCAGCGCTGGGAGTAACTAACAGCACCATGGCAACATATAAACTTTGTGAGCCTTTGTATGGACTTTAAATTTCTTGTAATAGTGGTTGCTCATTCAATGGGACCTGAAGTTGCAAACACAGAAATGGGAAATCTGTCGCTCTTCTAAGAGAGATAAGAAATGTTGTCAGAATAAAATATAAATGATAAACCACAGTTTACAAGAGAAGATTAAAAAAGATATTGAAACAGAAATATACAAAGCTTTTCACTTTAGCATCCCTCATTCAGCTACCAATGGATCATAAGTGAGAGGTTTCTGTATTTTTTAAAAGACAGTGAAAGCTGTAATTCCAGATACAAAGTCACTGCATCACATCCTGGAAAATTTACTCTTAGAAATATGATGCATGCTAATACAGATGACAAATCTGATGTGCTATTTATGGAATTAATCCATCCATCCAACCACAGCCCATTTGTTCCCATTTATAGATATTTAAATGACCAACAATTCAAAATTACATTTGACAGGCCTTCATGAAATTTTGCCATATGCCACTATATTTCTACAATAAAATGTCAACATAATAACTACAAAGTTGTCCATATTGTTGCAAGAATAGGACCTTTATGTATTCATTACTCATAAGCAAGGAATCTCAAGAAGTACATAGACCATATCAGCCAAGCTAGCAAACCTGACAGTTGGAATAAGTAGCCAGACAGCTGAGACTGATGACCAGCAACTCAGTCCTGAGATCATCAGAGGGCTAGTCCATATCCTAAAATGGTGGATGTTCACCATTATGACCAAAGAAGGAGACCAGTGTCAATCCTGACAAAAGACAGATGGAAGCACAGGACCAGACAAAAGGCTGAGTACCAAGCCAGTCCAGTCCATCCTGAAGGAAAGAAAGCTAAAAGTAGCACTCCTAAAGGACACAAGCTGATATTCTTACTAGGAGAGTGCATAGCTCCAGTGGAATACTGCATCATCAAGCACTGCCTGTGTGGTAAATCATAGTACATTACAAAGTGTTCTAATAACCACATCACAAAAATTATGGCATATAAATATATATATATATATATTTGGCATATAGCCTACAAAAATGCAAGGAAACTATCTGCAGAGGCACAGACACTGATAGTTTCATGAATAATAAAACTGTGAGGGGCAGGTAAAATGCATCATTTATCCTTGCAGATGTACTCGAGAGACTGTAAGAGCTTGGCAATAATGACTGCAGGTGTTTTATGGACATAGAGAAATCATGTGACCATGTGCTTAGAAATATCCTGCAGGAAGTGCTATAGTAGTACAGAGGTCACTGCTAAATGATGTTTGGTCTCTGTACTTGAGGAGGGATAGCTGTGTCTGGCATAGCTGGATAAAACACTATGAATGAACAACACACATTAGTGAAATGATTTGTACTTAAAAAGAGGGAAATGGTCAGCTTTGCTGACAAAGATGAATAAGGCACTGACTGTGAGCTGGCTCATCCAAGCTGATGACTGACGTATGAACCTGTTAGAGGTGGTACAGGGGAAGGGAAGAATGATGAGGCTTAACCTGCAGGCCTGTCTTCAGAACAAGGGTGCTGGGAGTGTCTTGGTCTTCTCTCTGTACCTGAATCCCCACTTGAAATTGGGGAGCAGTCTACAAGAGGGGTGGAAATGGGAGCAGTCTACAAGAGGGGCAGGGCCACTTGATTATGTGACATATGGAGGTGTAGACATGCATTATCAAGGCCATTGTTTGCCCACTCCTCAAAATAAGAATGGGACTGCAGAGAAAAATGAAGAGCTTAAAACAAATAGTCATAATCGCCCAGTGCACAGATGATGGCTTCATCTCACAATACACTTAGCTTTCTCCCCAGTAATGATGCAACAAAAGCTAGAAGGTTTAGGTGTCTGGCATGAAAGTGCTTGCATAGGAATTTTCATACCCCAAGTTGACATCAGAGATTTTTCTTCAGGGAGACAGCAACTGCTGAAGGTGCAATAGGAAAGAGAGGGGTACCTGTGAAGATTTTTTGGGGGGAATGTAATAACTTGATAACTTTTATAAACTCCATGCAGGTTACATTGTCAGAAATGATAGAGAACATTTTTTTTTAAGTTTTGAGCAGGGATATAGAAACTGAATTGCCTAAACACAGCAATAACCTGCTAAGTTCAATGCTATTGTGTCACAAAAATGCAGTTACTAGGAAATAAAATTAAAAAAAAAACAAATATTGAATCTTGCAAAGGAGATAAAAGATCTGGAGGTGGGATCTTTAGAAAAGGGAAAGTGTAAACTACATAAAAATAAATGGAATTTGTGGGATCAATACATACAGAATAATGTCCAGTGGGAGTGATATTTCAAGTAAGACAGGACTTGAGCAATTTATTTAATGTTATACTGGATAATTGTTAAAACAAAAATCATATTTGTCTAATGTGTGAAAAAGAAAAATATTTGTAATAGTTTGTTTTCTCTTTTATAATTGAATGTATACTTATGTCACTATGTAATGTGTGATGTTAAGATAAAACCCACTAAAATGACATTAACAGATGCTTCCCATTCATTATGTGATGGAGTACAGCTGGTACATGTCGAGCAATTGACAACGCTGTATTCAAAAAGAAGTATTCAATAATGCAACATACCATAAACACCATCAGGAGGATTTTATTTACATCTATATCTATATATGTCTATATTTCTAGCTAGTTAGCTATATGAACATAATAAAAATATGGTTTACCACCATTTAAGCGAATACACTGCAGTCAAACTCACCAATGCTCAAGTCAAAATCCCGAAGTTTTGCATGTCAAATGGCCGAAATGTCACAAAGAACATCAAATGTAACATTTGCGACCGCTCTACATCCAAAACGAGTGCTAACATGGGTCCAAAAGGAGGAGCGGGATTGCCGTTCAATGCATTTGCATTCAGTATTTTCCAGATTTGCTGCACTGCATTTGATACACGGCCTGTCGACATTGTGTCCGTCAGCTAAACAGTGGTAAACCTAAAAATATGACTTCATCCACCATAATTGTTAACTCCAACTATTAATACTTTATAAAAAAAAAGTGTAAGTTTGACTACTATAGAATCTGTAGCTGGAGTACTTTTAAAAGATTAATGTTTTGTATAAGACGAGATGGTCAAGAAATAAATAGTTCAAGATTAAAGTAATCATCTTAAATTAATGGCCATTTTTATGTTTTGAAAGTTGAACCTCAGCAGTTCAGATACAAAGCCACTGGGCCTACTAAGTTACTCAGTTAAGACAGCTGTGCATTTAATGCCATACGGAAGTCAGTGGCACTATGTCTATGTCTTCATGTTTTATGTTAGTATAGGTAAGACAAAGAAAGGCATATATTTCATAGGTTCATAGGTTCATAGGTAGGTACTAGGCTATTAGCCATAGGGCCTATACAAGCCTAGCCAAAAAGGTACCCTGGCTTTTGCCACCCAAGAAAATTATTTTCCTGTGCCCCTGTCAAGCAGTGCCACGGAGGTGATCCCCGGGGTGAATTTCCTATTTCCCATCCAATCATCAAGATTTTTCTTGAAGAGTGCTAAGGAGGAGCTTTGTTTGATATAGATAGGTAGTTTGTTCCAGAGTATGGGAAGTCTCTGGGACAGGAATCTATCCCTCCAGCATGTTCTGTTTATTGTGGTGACAAGGTTTAGGTCCCTAGAGCATGTAGCTCAGAGGGATTGGGATTTTGTTAAGTGGAGCATATCCAACAGCTCTGGGTTTGACATAGCTTTGTATGTTAGGCAGAGATCACCTCTGAGTAGGCGATATGCGACGGAGTAAAGCTGGAGTTTTTTGAGACGGTCTGCATAGGCATCTGAGGCTGGTAATCCTCTTTGTGAGGTATTTCTGTGACCTTTCCAGTTGTGGTAGATGTCTTGTGAGGTACATGCCAAAAGGGGCATTGTACTCTATAATGGGTCTAATGAGTGATGAGTAGAGGGTAACAATGACCTCTTTTTTTCCTGGATGAGAAACCTTTTTTGATGAGCTGTGCCATGTAGAAGAATTTCCTGACTACTGTGGCGATGTGATTATCACAGGAGAGACTACTGTCCACCTGTGTCCCAAGGTCTCTTATCACACTTTTGGTGTTAAGTAGACTACCACCTATGTGGTAGCTCATGAGTACAGAGTTTTTACCAAAGGGGATGACAATGCACTTTTTGGCATTGATCTTGAGGCCATGGCTTTGACACCAGGCATCTGTCTCAGTCAGGCCCTTTTGTAGGATGTCCACATCGTTAGGAGTTTCAATTATGGTTCCTAGTTTGCAGTCATCTGCGAACTTCATTAGCCAAAGACCTTCTGTGCTAGCCTGTACTTCAGAAAAGTAGATACCAAACAGGAGAGGACCCAGGGCTGAACCCTGTGGTACTCCACTTGTCACTGGTCTGAAGTCGGATTTTGAGAATGCTACTTTCACAGTGATAGTTCTGTCAGTGTGCCAGTTGGCAACCCGTCTTGTGACATATGGATTTATACCTAGTTTAGTGAGTTTATCTATAATTCCAGAGTGGGGAATGGTATCAAGAGCCTTGGTGAGTTCTAGATAGGCTATGTGAACCACCTTACCCTCGTCTATGGCTTTGGTGACTGCTTCAAAGAAGTCTATCAGGTTTAGGAGACATGATCTACCTTTTACAAACCCGAACTGGGTGGGGTCCAGAGTTTGTAGATTACCAATGTCTTTGTTTATAAGTTCCATGGCCTTGCAGACCAGGCTCATTAGGCTAATGGGGCAGTAGTTCCCGGGGTCCGTGGTGGCTCCCACTTTGTGGAGTGGGATAACTATTGCTGTGTGCCATTCAGTGGGCACAAAGCCTGAGGTGAGGCTATGATTGAACATGGTGCTTAGGTGGGGTGCCAGTTCATTCTGTAGTTTATGTAGAATGCAGCCTGGGATGTTGTCAGGTCCCAAGGATGATGTGTTCTTGGCTTTGGAGAGTGTGGTTTTTACTTGTGCAGCTGTGATTACAGGAACTTTCCATTCTTCCTGTATAGCGATGGGCCCTTTAGAGGGTGAGGTGGGTAAAGTTAGCACTGAACCTATCTGTCAGGATGTTGGCAATATCAGTTGGTTCTGTATATTTAGTGCCATTGTGCTGTAGCCCAGAGCAGATCTGAGTGTTGCCATTGAGATTCTTGACATAGCTATAGAATGCATTGTGATTGTCTTTAGAATCAGTGGTGATTTTGTTTTCATAACCAGCTTTGGAGGATTTATGAGGGATCTCAGCTTCTTAATGAGGCTGACCAGGGAGTTCTTCCAGTCATGGGATTTTACTCATTTTTGCAACAGTTTCTTTCTTCTGTTGTAGAGTTTGTTTATGGCAGGGGACCACCAGATTGGCTTCCTTTTATTGGAGGATAGCATCTTGGTTCTGTTAGGGATAGCATGATCTATGCACTCGTGTATGTGCTTATGAAGTGCATTTGTGTAGGATTCAGCAGTCGTACCTCTATTGTCCATCTGCATGGGTGTCATGAACTTTGCCACTTCTATCTTAAGAAGCGAGAAGTTGGTTTTGGAGACATTTTTTACAGTGGTTTCCCTAATGGGGGGTGGGGGCAGGATGTGGCTGTCTAGGCTGATTATCTTGTGGCCAGATCTGACCAACGAGGAATTGACCTCTGGTGTGGAACACCGGTTACCCATGTTGGTAATGACCAGGTCTAGGATATTGCTGCCCCTGGTGAGGGTGTGGATAAGTTGATCCAAGGCGTTAGAATTTATGAATTCTAGAAAACATTGAGCAAAAGAGTTGGTACATGAGTATTTTTCCCAGTTAATGGTGATGATCACCAGTGAAACACATAAACAAACATTCAGAAGGTGGGTGCAAAAGAAACAGCAGTGTCAGGTGATTTTAAGCATGCTCTGTTATTCACACCAACATTTGAACGCTGGACTTAAAGGATAAGTATGAATTACTTTATGCAAGGAAGTGGCAAATAAAATTATAGCTGGTGCAGTAAGCACAGCAAAGATAGCCTCAGTCATTGCTTTCAAAACTGGCCATGGTGTAGAGCAATTAGAGGGTAACTCTCCAAAATAGATGGAAAAAATGAATTATTTCTGTATATATTATGATGGCCACTTCACTTATATGTGTGTGCTAGCTGAGACAACACAAAGAATAACAACTGAGCTGCCAGGTTTCTATTAGATGACTGAAGACACATTCTATCAAATGCTTCTTGGTCGAACTTAAAACAACGAAAGGGCAAAATAGTGAAGCAGCTTTTAAGCGAATTCTTTCCCAGGGAAAGAATTCGCTTGGCCGCTTCCGTTACTTTGCCGTTTTTGGCACTGTAGTGCGATCTTGGAGTTGGTATATTTAAGTAGGGGGATGTGGGGGCAAAGCCCCCACTTTATGTATTCTTTCATTTTTTTTTTCTTTTTCTTTGTTTTTTTTTGGAAGAGCGATTTTTTTCCAAGGGAAAAAAATCGCTGTTCTGAGCTTTTGAGATTGTAAGCTTTAATTTACATGAGGTCGATTATTCATCATTCACTTTTTTAAGCGTTCAATGATATAATATTGACCTAGGCTGCCAATTATAGCCAACTTATTATAGGCTTCAGAAGTGAATTTATTGAAATTTGCCTTGATAACACATATCAAACTAAAGTTTTCATACTTGCTTATATTTCTTTGTAGGGCATGGAGCATTTTCCTAAATCAGAGCTTCCTGTAGGCCCTGATCAGAATTTTCTTTTACCCCATACTGCTGATTCAGTATGCCTTGTAAGTATGTTTAGTTTGAAAATTAAATAAAATTAAATAAACAAAACCATCTCACCCATATGCAAATCAAACAAGTAGTCTTTCAATTGTCAGAAACCAGGTGATGTGACCTGTGCCACCAGCCAGTGATGTAGGGACCACATTTATGGCATGGGAATTTGAAGGCAGCAGGACTTTTAAATCTGGACATGCAGTGACTGATCTTGGTTGCAGCAGACATAGATGGAGGTTTAAGTATTTTTGTGCTACTGCTCTGAAGCTCAGTCTCAGCTAAAATTGATCTGCAATCTTGCTATTTTCAATGTTTTTATTTGTACAGGTGTACACTCTTAGGACATAACTATAAACAAAAATACTTGCCACTCAAAGCCTGTAAAATTTAATAAAAATCATTAAGCATTTTCATCTATGACAAAGCAGACCATCAGAACTACAATAACACAGACACATGTTCTTTAAATATTCAAATGATACCAATCATGTGAATTAAAAATCAATCATGTTGATTACAAATAATGAATACTCATAAAAATGTTAAAAATCAGTTTGATACATGGAACATACACATATTTATGACCCAACATTTTTCCTTTTAATTGCCATTTTGTTTGCAGTTCTGGAGGTGTTATTTATGTAGCAATTTGTTTCTCATTTCCAGCATATTATGTCAAAAAAGTGAAGAGGAAACTAATATCAGTACATTTACAGCATGAGAAACAAAATTACAACAAATCATTAGCAAAATATGCTGCTTTTTGTGAAAAGATTAATAAGTTCACATTCAGGGTTTTAGAAAAGGTTAACAAAGGAGGAGAAAACAGGGGTGACCAGTCATTGTGTATGGAGCTGCACTTACAAGTACCATTAATAGCTGATAAACTACCTGGTGTTAATGAAGATATTTTGGTAAACAGCATTTTGTATTAGAAAAGGGAATAGTTAGGTAATATGTGTATGCTCTGTATATGAAATTAATTTTTAATTTACTGTGAAGACTAGTAGAGAAATGTGAAGGCTGCCAGCCTAGCCAGATAGGATTTTATACATAATTCTGTCATTTGTAAATATGAATGTTGTATTACAGGCGTGTTTTCTTAAATGAAAGAATATGCTGTGAAATGTTGAACTCAAAACAATGTAGCGACATTGCCCTCTGCTGTAAAGAAAGCTAAGTCAAGCATTTCTTGTCTATCCTTTGAAATTGAAATTATTTCATGACTGTTTTTGATGTTTACAGTTCGGCTCTGGACGGGCTAGATGAAAGCTTCCTGCCTATTGTTTTAAGGCTAAAGCTAATGATCAGAATTTACATGTGGAATGCTTTTTATTGCTCTGGTTTCTGCCTAGGTATAAAAGAATGTAAATGCAGTTTCTGTCAGCCTGGGAACACCAGGAAAGTGTAGAAAATTATGTAATGGGAATCAGGACTACAATAGCAATTTAAACAGAGAGAATCAGAAGACATTTAACATTTTTGTCTTGATCATACAATTCACATCACTGTCTTGCTCAAATGTAAGTTATCTTAGACTTGTGTTTTCTTTTAGAAATAGCTAGAAACTTGAAAGATTAGACTAAGTGTTTTTCTGTGATGTCAGAACTTTACTACTGTGTTATTTTAAGTATTTCTCTGTGATCTCTGAACTCTTGACTAGCACTATGTAGTAGAAAGTATTGTCTTGTGTTTTTAATTATTTATTATTAAATATTTTTAAACCCTTTTAACTGTGGCTGTTTTGTGTAGAGATAAGTTAAGCTCTAAGAGTACATTGTATGCTTATATTGATCCTGTACCAGGTCACTCTAATAAGCCTTGACTGTTTAGTCACAACTATTAATTGGATAATAATATTGCACAGTTATAACTGGACACCCTTTTAAGGGCCTTTGAGTAGCTAAGTATTAGTGGGTGGTGGCAAGTGGAACTACCATATAGTCTGGGAGAAAAGGGCACAGCTGAAGAAACTGTGCCAGCCTTCCCCAGGAGTGTCTGTGTGGTTGTATAAACTCTTCTCAAAGTGCATGTGTGTGTGTGTGTGTGTGTGTGTGTGTGTGTGTGTGTGTGTGTGTGTGTGTGTGTGTGTGTGTGTGTGTCAGCTACTTGGGCAGGGACATGAAGCACTGGTTGGACAGAAAGGGTGTTAGAGGTTTTAGCTTGTCTACTAAGCTGAGATCTGGACTCTATAGTTGTGCCAGTGGGGAGTCTTTTTGGGGACCCTGAGAGCAAGGGAGTGACCAGCCCCAGACTGACTGTGATCTCTGTGTTCTCTTAAGGGAAATTGCAATTTACTGTGTGTATTTGTTATCCTTTCCTCATATATGAGATGCCATCTCTGGTGTTAGTGGTGAGGATTGAGGCTCCTTGATTGCTGGGCCAGGACACTGGCGTCACATATTAATTGTTTGGCAGCGGTGGGATATCCACATCACATATTAATTAGTTGGCAAATACTAATTGGCTTGTAGAGGTGTGGGTAGAGTGAATCCTTTAACTTGTGTACAGTGAGCTTTTAAGGTATTTTTGTACTCTAAAACAGCCATGCAGTGAGTACTCAGAGTTCGGATCACAATTATTTTATTTCTTTTGTTAGCTTAGTTAGTCAGGGTGAGCAGGCAGCATGTCAGCAGAGGAGTATGGGAATCTGACAAGGAGCCAGCTGGTGGAGATGTGCCAGGCTAGAGGACTGGTGCATGGATACCTGACTAAGGCAGATCTGATTGCAGCCTTGGTTACAGCTGCATCAGAAAACAGCAACCAGGAGGACAATCAGACTGGCAGTAGAGATATAATACCCTTGGAGAATGGACAGCTCAACCTTTCTGCAGTGGACTTAAAAACCCAGCTGGATCTAAAGAGACTTGTGTTGGAGGCCAGGCATGTGGAATTAGAAGCAGCTAATAGACTGAGGCACCTAGAGAGTGAGGAGAATGAGAAACTGTTATGCCTAGAAGCTGAGGAAACAGAGAAGCAGAGGCAGCATGAGAAGGAGATGCTGACTCTTTGTCAGAGTCATGGAGGTAATGGGGAAGTGAGTAACTGGACCCCAGAAGCACAAAAAGTCAGTAAATTTCTTCCACAGTTTAAAGAGGGGGATAATTTTGATAGTTTCATTCATGTGTTTAAGAGGATATATAAACAGTATAAAGTTGAACAAGGGCTCTGGGTACGGTTCCTTACCCCCTTACTCCATGGTAAAGCTGTAACTGTATTATCTAAAATGTCTGATGTTGCATGTTTTGATTATACTGCTGTAAAAAAATGTCTATTAGAGTTTTTTTAAGCTAACACCTAAAACGTATAGGAAAACGTTTCATGAGCATAGACGCAAGGCAGATGAAAGTGTGTGTGAATATGTTGCTGAATTGAGCACTTATTTCCATAAGTGGGTGAGTGGATATCAGGTCACCACTTTTGAAGGGTGGCAGACCTTTTGGTGAGGGAACAAGCCATTAGCACTTTGCCTGAGGACATGAGGATCAGGTTAGCTGATAGACAATGTGCTACTTCAGATGAGTTGGGGAAGAAGGGAGACCTATACCTGGCAAGCAGGACAGCCCTGCACAGGAAGAGGACCTCCAGTACTGCTGATGGGTCTAAAGGAACCCATGGTGGGGAGCACAGACTGCCACAACAGAATCTGCCAGTAGCAGGGGAAGCCACTAGTCCAGGTACATGCCCAAGACCTAGGGTTACATTCTTTTAATTCAACCAGTGGTGCCATGTGGCATATAGGTGTCCATGGAGGCAAGGTGGGGAACAAGAGGTGAGGGAGCCAGTAAGTGGGAAAGACAAAATGCCAATAGTAGGTTGTCTTGAGACAAAAAGGGTACCAAACTACCATCCTGCAGATGTCCTGATGGGGAATGATTTTGATAGTGCAGTGCCATGTGCTTGTGCAGTTACACGCAGCCAGGCTAGGAGACAATCATGTGGGTCTGGTAGCATGGGGGAGACCCAGACAGACTGCATACTTGCAGCCAGGACTGGTGAGGTGGTTACTTCAGGGAGGGAGCTACTCTGTAGCTGTGAGACTGAAGGTGAGCCACAGCTGCTTGTGGCTACTGATGTTCCCTTGGACAGAGTGACTGCAAAGGTAGAGGTGAGTAGAAGTACCCAGGCTGACAGTGAGGCACCACTGTCAGAGGATGCCAGACTTCCTGTGGAAAGGGAGCTGGGAAGGGTTACAAAGAGAGAGTTGAGACAGGCTCAGCTGTCAGACCCTTTATTGCAAGGCCTGAGGCAGGTAGGGAGGCACCTGATTTTCAAGGAAAGGGGGAATCTGTATACTGGGACAAAGGGTTACTATACAGAGAGTAGACCCCTGAGGGAGGGCTAGAAGGTGAGAGAGTACAGCAGCCTAGAGCCTACCATCTGGTGCTTCTAGCCATAGCCCATGATATTCCCTTTGCAGGTCATATGGGCATAAAACGTAGAAAGAGACATATTATGCAGAACTTCTATTGGCTTGGAATTTCCAGAGATGTACAGGGTACTGCAGGAACTGTGAGCAGTGCCAAAAGGTAGGCAAGGCAGGAGACAATGTGAAAGCTTCTTTGATGCCTTTGCCTATGATTGAGGAGCCATTTCAGAGGGTAGCTATGGATACTGTGGGTCCTCTGAGTACCCCAAGTTCCACAGGGAAAAAGTATATCCTAGTGGTAGTGGATTATGCTACACAATACCCTGAGGCAGTGGCTTTATCCTCCATTGAGGCAGAGAAGGTGGCAAATGCTTTGTTAGAGATTTTCAGCAGGGTAGGTTTCCCAAAAGAAATACCGACTGACAGAGGTGCCAATTTCATGTCAGACTTGCTGGCTTGTCTGTGGAAGTCCTGTGGGGTGAAGCACATGAAGACCACCCCCTATTATCCCCAGACTAATGGTCTTGTTGAGGTTAAACTCTACAATCAAGTCCATGCTATGGGCATTTGCAGATCAGTTTAAGAGGGAGTGGGACAAATATTTGCCCCATCTGTTGTTTACTTACAGAGAGGTTCCCCAGGAATCCACAGGTTTTTCACCCTTTGAGTTGCTGTATGGGCATATGGTGAGGGGAGCTCTAGATTTAATTTGAGATGAGTGGGAAGGTGAGTGCGAGTCCCACAAGGAGTCTGCTGTGGCATTTGTCCTAAACCTCAGGACAAGGCTTAAGGAACTCATGGGCTTGACCCAGGAGAACTTGGCAGAAGCCTAACAACAGAAAAAGGTGTGGTATGACAGGAATGCTCAAGCTATAGAGTATGCTGTGGGGCAGCAGGTAATGGTTCTCATCCCTGTCATACACAACAAGCTGCAAGCAGCTTGAGAGGGTCCCTACAAGGTGGTAAGAAAGGTAAGTGATGTTAACTACATGGTGGAACTGCTAGGCAGATGGCAGGGGCACAAATTGTACCATGTTAACAGGATGAAACCTTAGCATGATGGGGAGGCCCTTGTGCTGAGCATTTGCAGTAGATTGCAGGAGGAGCCTGAGGGAGGTCTGGAGAATGATCTTTTCAGTGAGGCTCGGGCTGACACCTCAGTGGAAGGGGTAGCAATGTCTCAGCAGCTATCTCTTACCTAGGTTCAATAAATCTGGGCAGTGTTGCAAGAATTTGGGGATATGTTCACTGGGAAACTAGGGTGCACCCACCTGATGCAGCACCAGGTAGATACAGGACCCCAATGGCCTATTAGGCAGCCACCTTATAGGGTGCCTGAGAGAGTCAGACAGCCTCTAAGGGAGGAGGTACAGGAGATGTTGCAACTAGGGGTGATTCAAGAGTCCAACATTCCCTGGGCCTCCCCAGTGGTGTTAGTGCCAAAGAAGGGTGGCAGCACCATGTTCTGTGTGGACTACAGGAAATTAAATAGTCACACCGAGACAGATGCTTACCCCTTGCCTAGGACAGATGAGGCCCTAGAGCAGCTGGGTGGGGCTAAGTATCTTACAACCATTGATCTTACCAAGGGTTACTGGCAGGTGCCCTTGACTCCCAGTGCTAGAGAGAAGTCAGCCTTTGTGACTCCTTTTGGCTTGTATGAGTTCACAAAGATGCCCTTTGGGATGAAGTATGCCCCAGTGACTTTCCAGAGGCTGGTATGTCATATCCTAGCAGGAGCAGGAGGGTTTTCCCTTGCTTACCTAGATGATATTGCCATCTACAGCCATTCCTGGCAAGACCATCTTCAGCATGTCAGGGAGGTGCTGGGCAGGGTTGACCATTAAGCCAAACAAATGTCAGTTGGGTATGGTGGAGGTTTTCTACTTAGGACATAGAGTGGGGAGTGGTGAGATAAGGTCAGAACCTGCCAAAGTGGAAGTCATTCAGGCATCGCCTGCACCTGTTACCAAAAAGCAGGTGAGGGAATGTTTAGGGACAGCAGGGTACTTCAGGAAGTTTGTCTCCAGTTATAGTACCATAGCTGCTCCCCTCACAGACCTGAGAAGGAAGAACAGGCCAGATAAGGTGGTGTGGGCACTGCAGAAACTTCAGCATTATCTGTATGGAAGAAAATTCACTGTTATGACAGATCACAACCCCCTAACATGGTTAAACAGAGCTAACCAGCAAAATGCCAAGTTGCTATGATGGAGCCTGGGGTTGCAAGCATATGATATGTCAATGCAGCACCACAGTGGGAACAGCAATGCCAATGCAGATAGGGTGTCAAGACAGGGAATAGGGTAGGTATACTCAGATAGACCTGACCCTCCCAAGCAGCGTTTCTCAAGGGTCACTTGAAAAACTAACTTGAGTTCTCTTGGGGGGGGGGTGTGAAGACTGGTAGGGAAATGTGAAGGCTGCCAACCTAGCCAGATAGGATTTTATACATAAGTCTGTCCTTTGTAAATATGAATGTTGAATTGCATTCTTGTTTTCTTAAATGAAAGAATATGCTGTGAAATGCTGAACTCAAAACAATGTAGCAACATTGCCCTCTGCTGTAAAGAAAGCTAAGCCAAGCATTTCTTGTCTGTCCTTTGAAATTGAAATTATTTCATGACTGTCTTTGATGTTTACAATTCGGCTGCGGCCGGGCTAGATGAAGGCTTCCTGCCTATTGTTTTAAGACTAAAGTTAATGACCACAATTTACATGTGGAATGTCCTTTATTGCTCTGGCTTCTGCCTAGGTGTAAAAGAATGTAAATGCAGTTTCTGTCAGCCTGGGAACACCAGGAAAGTATAAAAAAATGATGCAATGGGAATCAGGATTGCCATAGCAATTTAAACAGAGAGAATCAGAAGACATTTAGCATTTTTGTCTTGATCATCCAACTCACAGCACTGTCTTGCTCATTATGTAAGTTATTTTAGACTTGTGTTTTCTTTTAGAAATAGATAGAAACTTGAATGATTAGACTAAGTGTTTTTCTGTGATGTCAGAACTTTACTACTGTGTTATTTTAAGTTTTTCTCTGTGATCTCTGAAGTCTTGACTAGCACTGTGTAGTAGAAAGTATTGTCTTGTGTTTTTAATTATTTATTATTAAATATTTTAAAACCCTTTTAACTGTAGCTGTTTTGTGTAGAGATAAGTTAAGCTCAAAGAGTACATTGCATGCTTATATTGATTCTGTACCAAGTCACTCTAATAAGCCTTGACTGTTTAGTCACAACTACCAATTGGATAATAATATTGCACAGTAATAATTGGACACCCTTTTAAGGGCCTTTGAGTAGCTGGTAAGTATTAGTGGGTGGTGGCAAGTGGAACTACCGTATATTCTGGGAGAAAGGGGCACACCTAGAGAAACTGTGCCAGCCTTCCCCAGGAGTGTCTGTGTGGTTGTATAAACTCTTCTCAAAATGCATGTGTGTGTGTGTGTGTGTGTGTGTGTGTGTGTGTGTTTGTGTGTGTTAGCTACTTGGGCAGGGACACCAACCACTGGTTGGACAGAGAGGGTGCTAGAGGTTTTAGCTTGCCCACTAAGCTGAGATCTGGACCCTATAGCTGTGCCAGTGGGGAGTCTTATTGGGGACCTGGAGAGCAAGGGGGCTACCAGCCTCGGACTGACTGTGATCTCTGTGTGCTCTTAAGGGAAATTGCACTTTACTGTTTGTATTTGTTATCCTTTCCTCATGTATGAGATGCCCTCTCTGGTGTTAGTGGTGAGGATTGAGGCTACTTGATTGCTGGGCCAGGGCACGGATGTCACACTTACATTATGAGTATTCTTGCTAATGAGCCTCTAGTGATGTCACTTCCACAAAGCCATGACCAAATTGTCCCATAATATCCTTGCTATCTCAGTAATTCCACCCTCAGCATAGATAGATAATGATGGCTGAGAATTTCACTGTACATGGCTGTTCTGAGAGGACCAACTAAGAATGTAACTGGGTGAGAGAAAGTGAGACAAAATGTCTATAGATTCATAGATTCATAGACTGTTACTAGGCTAATGACTCAAGGCACCTTTCTAAGCCTAGTCAAGTTTTCCAGATAGAATAATGATGTCCTGTATCCAAATAAGACACTGAGGCAAGGCATCTCTGTCTATAAGAGACATGGGTGCCAGTCCTGGTGTAAATTTCCAATTCCTTCTCCCCTTACCTAGGTTGTGCTTACACTGAGTAATAGACAAATTCAGTTTCACATGGAATGAAAGCCTGTTGGGGCAGTCTCTGGGACACATATCTTTCTTTCCAGCATGTTCTGTTTAAGTCACAGACAAAATTCAGGTGCCTAGATGCTGTACGTCTGGTACTGTTTGACTTACAAATATGTAGAAGATTCATAAGTGTGGGGTTTGCAGATGCCTTGTAAGTGAGCAAAGATCACCCTTCAGCAATCTATAAGAGACTGTATAGAGGGAAAGTGATTTAAGGCACTCTGCGTAAGGCGCATTTGTTACACCTTGTCTTCTTTTTGTTAAGAACCTTTGAGGTAGCTCTAGTTGCTGCATATGCCTGGTTAGTTACATACCAAAGAGAGCATTGTACTCTATGACTGGTCTGATAAGGGTGGAGTACAGTGTGATAATGACCTCTTTGGACCTAGATGCCATATCCTTACTTATAAGTTGGCAAGATAAAAGGATATGGTATGCGATTTGAGTGTGAAGACTACTGGTTTTGGGAAAGTATGATGGCAATGTGTTCAAAAGAAGAACAGATGAATGTATTAATGGTGATCTATACTTAAGGGAGACTAGAATCATCTGACTGTGAAATGCATTACAGTCCCTGAAGCAATTGTCAGATATTCAATTAAAAGAAAACTGGGGAATACAGCATACAAGACTCAAGTCAGTTGTGGAATACAGTGACAAATAGCATAGGATAGTTACAGGAACTAAGAACAGTGGGTGGGCTGCAGGGTTTTATTTAAGAAGGACTGAGAAAGTAAAAAAAAATCCTGGTATTCATACTATTTAGTGATGTCAGGCATGATGAAGTCAAATTTGTCACCCTCAGCTGCTGGAAATTGAACTTGTTCCATCATAAAATTTTCTCTTTTCTACAAACTTGGAATATAAATATTATATTGCAGAGTGCAAAGTGTCTTCTATTGCATGACAATGTGAGACCAAAGGTCACTATAAAAAATGTTGTCTATAAATGTCTTTTGTTTTTTAACAAATAGAGTTTAGGCTCATCATGAAAATTTGCCAATAAATGTCAAGTCATACAATTGTCTTCGGGCATTGGTGCTATAATATGAATTTAAACATCTAGAGTTGAAAGACTTGTAGAAGGAGAAGACAGCATCTTTGTTAAACAGTGAAGTAGGCTAGGCATGTGGAGAAAACAGTATGGTTTACAGAATCATGAGAAATGGGCAGAGAGCCAGAAATTGCTATGAATATGCAAATTTCATTCAGATGGTCACAATAGCCCAAGAACATGAAGTAGATGTCTTGGGGGAAATGAGAGACATACAAACTAAATGTCTCACTTTCGCTATAAAAGAAAAAAGCATTACAAGATGCCTGCCAGGGAGAATATCAGAATCAAGAAGGTGGTTTCCCCAGGGTGAGCCTCTTGCATTGCACATTTCAGTTAGGTGGACCCCTGTGGTTTTCCCAAATGAGGGGAAACTCAACTGCAAAGACTGCATTTTTGGAAATGGAAAGAAAAAATTCTCAATTGTTCTCCTCAGTTTTCATAGAACAGCAAGAAGGTTCAGGGACGTAGCAGGAATAAAGAATCACTATGGATAAGGACAAGTGGACAGATGGAAGAGTTACTACGAAATAAGGGGGGGTAAGATGTTGAGTATGTGAGGATATCAGCTCCATACAAAATCCCTTAAATAAGTTGGCAGTACAACTTAGTGGAGTTTAGGCTAATAATAATAATAATCTCTCCTCAATTGTTGTGATGTTGGTAGATGGGAAGTCAATGATTGACTTTGCTTTGTATAACTGTTGGCCTAAGATGAACTAGGAACTTATATATCATTTATTCTTATTTCCATTCCAGGAAAAAATAAGATTTTGTACAACCGTTAGATGAAGTGAATGAAGGCTAATGCCCTGGCTGAGTCTGCATGGTACTGCTTCACACAGCAATCATCATGATATTTCATCTTAAATTAAATGAAAGAACCACCATTGAGGGCTGAGAAGTACCCCGTGGATGTACTGCATTTAAACTTCACTTCAAGACCTTCACAATATGTATCATAATAGACTTCTTGGAAAATTACAGGTATGGGGTAGATTAGAGGATGGTGGACAGAACTGGTAATCTAATGCCTGTATGTGTGCATGTGTGCATGTGTATCCAGTTTACAGATGCGTACCTAATTTTTGAACAAGCACAACAATAAAGTATGGAGGCAACCCTGGTGAAATTATTACTACTGTCATTCTTTATTGCTCTTGCCTTTGTAGTGCACCAAGACAGCACACTGGAACATTAAGCACAATTTTTGTAAAATAAGCCCATTTTGACTTTATAAAAAATAAATCAAGTACTGCAAATTTACAGGAAACTGACAAGTACTGTTTTCTATTTAAGTGCAATGCATTCAGTTAAGGAAATAAAAACTGTTCAACCCATGGATTGATAGGTAGAGACACAAAAAACACCATGTGTCCAACCACCAAGATCATCAGAAAATTTTAATAATTTCTAAGCAGCAAAACAAATCTCAAATATTATTAAATACTCAAACTACTCCCTCACACTAACACAAAGTCTGTTAGTTGTGCCTTTAATATATTAAAATTTATAATTTGAAACAGTTTCACTTATAGCAGCACACATACACAAGGCTCTCTTAATATGTTACCATGCCCATAGAAAGAAATACATCCAATAATCTCTCTCTGCTGATTTGTACTGGAAACACCAATAAGTGTAAATCATAGAGAGGTGTTTTATTTTTTCTTTTTATGAAGGTAAGACATACTTTTTTTAAATAATGGAATTGTATAATAGCATTACACGATGGCAAGGTTGTGGGCAATTCTTTTGTGAATGTAGTTTAATGATTTGCATAGGACCTTCATGCATAATGCTCAGTCTTCACCTCCAGAGTAATGGATCAAGCAAAAAAAAAAAAAAAAGAATTAGAAGGACACAAATTAGGGGCACTTTTTAAAATGTGGTAGTATTAATTTAGACGTTTTCAAAATAATTCCCAGTTTTAGGAGGGATGGAGCAAAACTTTGAAAACAAATTGGGTGTGCCTACAAAATTGTACAGTTAAGAGACCTACCTTCATATACAGACAATGGTCTCCACTGTGGATAAAAGATATCCATATTCTCTGCCTTGGTACATGACCATGTAAGCACTGATGCAGAGGTAAGGCAATTTATTACTACTGGCATTCCAATCTCCATCACTGAATGCAGCTGGCAATGTATTATCCACAGCTGCCATCTCCAGCATCCCTGATGGTAAGACTAACATTAACTTGTTATATGCAATGCTTTTTATCACCCAGATGCATAAAGAGAAGAATGTAACTGATACGCAGGTTAGAAGAATTTGCTTTCATTTTCTCTCTCTCAGTTCACACACACACAAACACACACAGACACATACATTCCCACACACACACACACACACACACACACACACACACACACACACACACACACACACACACACACATGCACACACATGCAAGCACACATGCGTGCGCAGATCTACCTGACAACACCGACGCACTACAACACTGACAAAGAAATCACCGACACCACATAACCGAAAGTTCACAAACACGAAACCTCACATGCCCGACACACCACAATCCCGACAATCAAGAAACAAAACAAATCCCCTGTCCAAAAAGCACACACACAACACAAGCACACCAAAATCCTTACAAACCCACACTAAACCTTATATACACAACTATCTATAACCTTAACCCAAACCCTAACCCTAAGGACCGTCACTATCGCACACTCACCTAACCCGCGCCCTAACCCTAACTCACTTAACCCACCCCTAACCCTAAAGACTGTAACTATCGCACACTCACCTAACCCGCGCCCTAACCCTAACTCACTTAACCCGCCCCTAACCCTATAGACTGTCACTATCGCACACTCACCTAACCCGCGCCCTAACCCTAACTCACTTAACCCACCCCTATCCCTAGAGTCTGTCAATATCGCACACTTACCTTACTCGCACCCTAACGACCTTCACTACCGCATACTTACACAGCCTTTTCACATGTCGGTGTTCTCAGCGTTGAGGTTTTCATCCATCAGTCATCTCAGTTTTCGATCGTCTTGTGTCGGTGCTCTCATCATCAGCGTTGTCAGCTTTCGACATTGTAAGGTAGACCCGCGTGTGTGCACACACACACACACACACACACACACACACACACACACACACACACTCACTCACATATGTATGTCACTTCAATAAACCACATTTGTTTAATCTCACTGAAATGAAATGTTTGATACCTCATTTAATCAACTGTTTATTTGGTTGAAACATCATTTAGGCAACTGCATTGTAAGTAATACATATTATTTAATAAGTATGTATAAAAATACAAAAATATAGAAAAATATTTTGTATGCAGTTTATTCCTGACATACTTGCCCTGCAGAGTAATCATTTGTTTAGTTAATAAGTTAAAATTTACATACAACCCAAGTCAGATTATCCTCAGTTTGTATATCTATTATCTGTGTTTATCTATCTATGTATGTATACACTCATACATATACATAAATACACACACACACACACACACACACACACACACACACACACACACACACACACACACACACACACACACACACACATAAACTCATATATGCCTAAATACACACACACACACACACACACACACACACACACACACACACACACACACACACACACACACACAGTGTGTGTGTGTGTGTGTGTGTGTGTGTGTGTGTGTGTGTGTGTGTGTGTGTGTGTGTGTGTGTGTGTGTGTGTGTGTGTGTGTGTGCATGTGCACTTTAAGAGAGAGTGTGTTCAATGGTGAAAAAACAGAAGGATGTGTGTAGGAATGAAGACCCCTGCAGAAACACTGTTCTAAAGCACTGACAACTTTGTGATGTTCCTTTAGTGGTAATTTGACAAATGATGTTTCAAACAAATGAACAATTGACTGCATTTCAGTCATATGAATTAAATGAAGTGAGGCTAGCCCAGCTTTGATTCTTCCAAATGACACACACCTATATAACAGTTTTTCCATTTTTGCTTTCTTGCACAGTAACGCCATGCACTTTACCAGAATTAGGGGTGTAAGTGGCATGCCTAGTTTACCCACTTGTTTTAACTTGCGTCATACTGTTACTTTTAGTCACTCTCTGATCCTCCCAGTCCCAGTGAGTTAGTGTTCTCTTGAATACTACTCTAGATTTTGTTTACCTTACTCAATCTAAGAACTAATTCACCTTATCCAAGACACTATCTATAAGTTATTATTTTCTGGTACAAAACTTAAAGCTGGACCTCATGCACTCTCCTTCATTCAGTGTCTGTCATTCTCTTGTTTTATCATTGCTGTTTGTTTAATAATGTGTTGTGCATCCACATCAAATACCTTTCACCCATAGCGTTTCAAGAGTTTATAGTTCTAGCAGGTACTGCTAAAGATGTTTACTGAGCTTTAATTTCTTGTCAGGCTGATGTATACTTACTATCAGTCCCTTCCAAGTAGGGAGAGAATGCTTATATCAGAATAACACCACTTGTGGTACAGTTGCAAGGGATTTTCTCTGACGGATATTATGCACTGTGATGTCAAATACTACCAATCTGCCCTTTTTTTTAAAAACACAATAAGACCTTCTTGTGCAGTATTATATTGACTGGTCATCATGAGTATTTCCACTGTTTCTACAATGTACCTTTCTCATTAACTGAAAAGTAATTATGTAAATAAAATATTGCTTCTCTCAACATGATTTGTGTGACCATGGACATTTCTCTGCATTTTTTGCTTGCATACACCCTTCTTTAACCAATAATAAGGTCCAAGAATCTTTTCATTTCCTTTTTTTCATAATACAAAGCAAAATCAAGGGACTCAAGCTCCCAAGACAAATGGAAAAGTCATTGAGTGGTAAGGGATCACCTTGGGTACTTACATACAGGCTCCTCCAACCAAAAAATATGTTCCAACAATTCTTGCATTTTTTCTATTACAAAGCAAACAAAGGTACCCAATCTTCTAATTTTAAATGGAAAAAGCATTGCACTGGTAGTTGTTTGCTGTTTTTACTTAGGTACTCAAATCGGATCTATGTCAGATGGTTGAGTTTTCAGAAACTCAAACTTCATACGGACAAGGCCATATAATTGAGTTTCTGAAAACTCAAACATAAAAGAAAAAAACAAAAAACCCCACAAAAATCTACTTTTTTTTACATGTATGCTGGGGGGCAAGCCCATGGAACCCCTACCCCCCTGCAAATTATATATAACAACTCCAAGACTGCACTACAGTGAAGAAAAGGGTACATTTTCTGATCCTCACTGTACTGCAAACTCCATTCAAAAACTTCAAATTTTCTAAAACTGTTATCATATGGTCTCAACCATATTAATTTTGAGTTTCTGAAAACTCGATAAACTGATAGGGATCCCTCAGATCAATTGAGGTGCTTAAATAATCTTCCTGACAGGTTAATATTCCAGAGTGATTTTCATCAGAACCATGAGATAATATATGTTCTCTTCACTGCATACTCCAAATGTTGGTAGAATCAGAGGAAAGTCATTGAAAAGTTATATAATGCAATTTGTTTATAAGGCAGGACTTTCTTGTTAGTATGCTTTATTAATGCATAAAACGTTGTCATAAGCATTATGCTCCAGACAATGATACTTTGTCAAATCAGTCATTTTTTTTTCTTTTTGGTTCTCAGTTATGAACTGATTATAATTACTTTAGCACAATATCTAGTTGTTTGTCTTTTCGGCTTTTCCCGGTTAGGGGTCGCCACAGCGAAACTCCAGTCTGCTAATGATTGGCAGTCGATTTTTATGGTGCCGAGTTGCCAGCTCAACGCCCAACCTGTAACGAAGGTACGCCCATTCACGCATGTCTTTTGGAGGCCACTCGACCGCGGGGAGGACATGCAGACTCCACACAGAAGGCACTCCGGCCGAGAATCGAACAGGAGAACCTCTTGCTGTGAGGCAACAATGCTACTGCTGTACCACCACGGCTTTTTTAGCACAATATCTAGTAAGGATTGCAAATATTCCGTCGTGCTCCACTCACAATACTGCCTATCCTGTCACAGGTGGACCAACTTACTCGCCTAAATTGTATGATTATTACATTAAACAGTTCTGTCTGGAATAATTTGCTAGACTAGCATCACCATTGGAAAGGGTATAAACTGGCAACAGCAGGGAAACTATGCCCATATTAGAGTAATACCACACAAATGTAAGGGATTTTCCCTGATGGATTTTATGCATTGTGATGTCAAATGCTACCAATCTGCCCTCTTTCTTTTTAAAATGCAATAAGACCTTCTTCTGCTCATTTAGTCAGCCTGGCTGACCTTACTAATAGTAAGCCTTTTTATTTTCCAGCCTAATTACAGATCTTCATATTAATTAATTTATTGATAAATTATTTGCACTTGAAAGTCTGACTGAGCAGAGTTAGTTTCCTGTGGACGTCCATGGAGCAAAAGCTTCACTAAAATAACAGAATTTAATATTAGTATTTAACATTGGGTCTATATCACATCGTCAAACTTGTATAAGTTTGAACGATGTAATATCTAACCCAAAAGTCCAAAACGTAAAAATAGGGAAGCCATGGCACATCGATTTTTTTCCCAAGGAAAAAAATTGGTGGCCCATTTTAGGGGCTTTGCTATTTCCTCCATTATGGTGCAATCTCGGAGTTTGTATATTTAAGTAGGGGGGTGTGGGGGGCTTTTATTAGTTTTAGTTTAAGGTTTATGTTTTTTTTTTTTTTTTGTTAGGGAACAGCAATTTTTTTCCCTGGGAAAAAATTGCTGTTCTGTGTGTTCATTATTGTGTTGTTTCGGACTTTTGGGTTTGATATTACATTGTTCGAACTTATACAATTTCGATGATGTGATATAGACTCTTTAACATTTAATAATGTATACTTATGATCCAAGACAGATAGATTAAATAAGGATTGTGGGTTAAACATACATTGAATTAGCATTAATAAGCTTAAATAAATCACATACTAAGAAAGCAGTAAAAAGTTTTAATCATATAAGTCTAGTAAATTGCATGTTTGTTTCACTGAAAGATACAAAGCAGATAGCTGGGGAATAATGTTAACAATGAGAGGGAAAAGGAAAGAGTAAGTGTGTCTTACATTCTTGTAATAAAAATATGAAGTCAGGGAAAGAAAGATGGGTGTGGAAGTTTTGAACTGATGACTACAGAGGGTGAAAAAAGGACTCTAAAAAGCAGACTGAGGACTGTAGAAAACAATGATTATGATATGAATGACAGTTAAATTTCCAGACATACTCATGGAACTTTGTAATGGTGTTATAAGAGGGAGATATACTATGGTCATCCTTAATGTTAAGACAACTTCATACAAGGAGAACATTATCTGGAATCATTAAATATGTATCTAATGAAGACATAGAAAAATCTAATCTGTGGTAACAGAAGATTTATGTTAATGTAACTCTTAGCTACATAGCTGAACTGAATTGGATCAAATGTAAATCATTCAAAGTAATGGGAGTATATCAGTCTGCAATTTGAAGAAAAGCAAACATAACCTAATAAGTTTGAATATTGCTTTATCAAGGTTTTACAATTTGCTTTCTATTGTGTAAAATGTTCACAGACGTGTGGCAATACAAACCTTACATAGTTACTAAGTAGGGAATATAACGTGAGCAACATAGACTTATCCTGCATTGCATGTAATTTGTAAAATAAACAAAACTGAGAGTGCATATTCCAGTGCTCCTAGCACAATTTATGGAAGAGTCCTTCATTTAAAGTAAGTATACAAAGGAATCCCCCATAGACATCCATATGCTTACCTATAAAAATGTTTTTTTTAGGTAGATTGCTTTTCAGAAAGCTTTTAGACTATTTACAAATTAATCAAGCTCTGTTAACCTAATATCAAGATATTCTTTATAAACCAATGTTGTCCCCTAGCTGCAATCACATAACCTGTCTGTATGTTTTTTGTATTTCTTCTATATGATTTATAAAATGGTTTTCTTAGGGTTTAAAAGGAATCACCTGGACAGTCAAGCAACTCAAATGGCCAGTGAAAACACCTATGCAAATTAGGCAGATTCAGATGATCCTCTCCTCAAGGAAACATTTCTGGATCAATGAGGCACTCTCCTCAGGTAAATCCCTCCCATGATAATTTGCTCTACACCTTATATAAGAAGCTTTGTTTTGTAATGTAATCACACATGCTGTGAACCCATCTTATTTAATTAACACAAGAGCTGTTTAATAACTCTTTTTGGTATACCAGCATCTTTAATTGACAAGACCAAGGAATTTCCACACTGACAACTGTGGATTCAGAATTCATTTAGATGGTCAGCACTGCACTAACTGATTCCTAACTCTTTCCAGTGATATCCTTTTAGGTTTTAAATATGTTTATAAAAAAAAAAAAAAAAAAAAAAACAGCTGAATCTATAACAGGAATAGTGACCATATTACTCATGTTTAATATATGGTAATGGATATTTATTATATTCCTCAATGGCTGTCTTTTACAGTATTATATTATTAGTTCATTCAGTACAGACACATTTAATAGAATAACTCCAAAAGAGACATAGTGTCAGCCACCTGCTAAATTTGCAGTCTATTACACAATATAAACCCTATGCTGCCTATGCACAAGATCAGAATGTACCTCTTTTAAAGTACCTACTCCACTGAGAAGGGTTTACAATATTATTACCTTACATCCTCTGCAGGTGTGATGAAGACCTGCTGTATGAGCTAAGACTATTTGAGATTAGTTTTATATTAAGGAAAACTAGGGTCTGAATTCCTAGAAGTGTAGAGTATACTAGCAAAGTGATACAATCAAGGAGATCCTTGCATGAAGTGTCCAGAAGTTAATTAGGGTATAACTGGTAAAGGACAGTGGTAGCATATCATGCATAAAGCCATGTAAAACAGCAGACAGACCTGCATTAATGGGTCATGAAGTGCTATATGAGGATGACAGAGGAGACATTTTACCTTAGGGTGCACAGGTGATGTATATGATATAAAAAAAAACATCTATCTGTGCCCAAGGCAGTTTAAGGAGCAGCGTGTAATGCCAGAGGTGCCAGCACTAGTCCATGGCATGCCACAGACAGGGCAGCCAAGCAAAGCTCAGCACTGTGAAAGGGACAGCAATGTTGGTCCACACACCAAAGTACCTAACAAGGGATAAAATAAAAAAGAGATGAGGGGAAAGAAAATTTTTTTCTTTCTTTTTTTTTTTTTGATCGATTACATTTGTATAGTTAAAAAGAGATTCAGAAAGGAAATATAATGATGGTCAGATTCAGGTGTAATAGATGGAGAAGGGGAGGGGAGGTAGTGGGTGTGGTCAGACAGATACAGAAATCAAATGCAGACAGAGATGCTAAACATGCAGAATGTGTGCTGGACAATGCATTGGCACAGAGAGTAGTCCAGGGGTGATGGGGAGATCTGGGCAATGAGCATGATATAGAGAATGACAATGAAGAGGGGTAACACCAGTATGAGGATAGGAAGGGCTGCTGGCATTGTTGGCTACCAGACTAGCCCAGAGGTCAAGATCTCCAGGCGTCACACACAACTAGGTGGCTGATGTCCTGGGATGGTTGCTCATTTAGTGACTTGATTGCCAGGGTCTACTGGCCAAGTGAATCATCATAATGCTTCAGAGTGTGCTCCATGCTGCTGATGCAGACAGCCAGCTATCAGAGCACTGCAAGTGAGGTTCCCTGCCTGGGGGACATGAGTACATGTCATGTGCCTCATGGTGCCTAGTACATGTATTTTTATAACTAAAAGAGAAGTTTATAATTCATATTTATTTAGATGGTCCATACCACACTAACTGATTCCTAACTCTTCCAAGTGATATTCTTTTAAGTTTCTAACATGGTTAACAAAAGAACAGCTGAAGCTATAAAAAGAATAGTGACCATATTACTCATGTTTAATATATAGTAACAGATATCTATTATATTCCTCAATGGAGAGATCCATGTTGTCTGACCTCATTTGCATTCAAACTGCATCTAGTGTCCATATTAATATGATATAAAGTGTCAAATTAATCACCTTTGGCCAGCAGGCATGCTTTATACATGTGGCCATCTGCAGTAGCCCATAATTCTCCACAGTATCACTCTGAAACATAGGGTCAAGCATCACTGGAATTAGTCTGGAAGAGATGCAGATGTAGAGTAGCGGAGAGAGATGGAAAGAGGACTGGGAGGGTTTCTGTCTTTTAATTTCTCCAAGTCTTTTGGGTTTCTAACACCATGATGGGAATGGAACCCATTCCTAAGTCAAAGTATTATTAAAGTTCATGAAATTAGTATTGTTTCAATCTTTGATGTTGGCCAGAAGTGTTCTTTGAAGCACCCGCAATGTGCCCAGTAATGACTCCTTCTGCAATTAATATGGGGTTACATGTATTGGTAACATATCTACGATTGTAGATTCTTTTTTTATAAGACCCATTGCTCCTACTACTATTGGAACTGTATGGGTATCTTTCTTCCACATTGCTCTCATTTCTCTCCACAAATCCTGATATTTTATGACTTTGTGACATTACATCTACCAAAACACCATTATTCTCCCACCAAACAGCTTCCACTGCACAACTACAATCACCGCCATTCATGACACACCCTCTCACTAATCATACACCTCAAACAAAAAATACATCCCAATGTACAACCCTCATAATCTATCACCTCCACCACACAAAAAAAAGCATCCCTAAAACTTTACAAACTAATCCTCCACACACATTATCTATCACCCACTACTTCCAAACAAAAAGCTACCCCAAAACTTAAACTAATCCTCTCATTAATAAAACGAATGTCCTCAGCCATAATAAAACTTGTCTTCAGTGGTGACATCCACCCAAACCCTGTCCCCCACAACTCTTCCACTGAAAATCAACTTAACAACCTCACCTTCTCTCAGATTACATCCAGTAGGAAGCCAACTGACCTCCTTATCCTAAGCCTAAGTCTCAGAAGTATATCCAATAAGATCCATGAACTCCACGCTAACATAGACTTATGCTCCCAGATATTATCATTCTGACAGAAACCTTGCTCAAACCTCACATTACCAGTGAGCAAATTCTCCCTTCAGGTTATGACATGCTAAGAGCAGATCGGTTGAACAAAAAAGGGGGTGGTGTAGCTGTAATGTATAAACAGCACCTAAACTTTCAAATCCTAAACTTATCAGCCCCTCAAATTAACAAAGAATAAATAATCTCTATCAACCTAAAAGTAAACCAAGACAAAATCATTAACATAATAGGATGCTACTTCCCACCTGGCCACAATATCCCTCCACTAGAAAACCTCCCCAGCTGGGTAAATCATCACCTTCCAGAAGAAACCATAATTTTAGGTGATTTTAATATTGACTGGCTATCCTGTTCCAACCACCATCCAGCCCACCAGCTAAACCTTCATGGTTTCTTCCAACTCATCCAGACACCCACCAGAATAAATAAAAATCCCAGTAAGCATCCTACTCTTGACTGGATACTAGTCAGCAAGAACCCCCAATCATACATAGCTGGCTGCCTACCAGATAGCCTCAGTGATCATACCCCAACATTCCTACTCAAAAAACACATATATCAGGCTAAACCCATTACTTATCGGCAAATACGTAATAAAGTAAACTTTAACCCAGACAACTTCATCTCATCCCTTAAAAACTGCAACTGGACTCCACTAAAATACCTCAACCTTGATGACGCTGTCCAATTTTTCAATACCACCTTCCTTGAAGTCCTAAACACCCATGTGCCCACAAGATTTACTAGAGTTAAAGCCCAGTCCTCCCCATGGCTACAAAAAGCCACTAGGTCAGAAATGGCAATCCGAGATAGAGCCTAGAATCACTGGCACAAAACTAAAAACCCCTCTGATAGACAGAAATTCCTTGAATTACATAACAGAGTCAAAAAACTAATAAAACAGAACAAAATCCTATATTACCAGTCTGCCCTGAACTCCACCCAATACAACCCCAAGAAATTCTAGTCAACCATCAACTCCATCCTCCACCCAGGAAAAGTTGGAACCCCTCTACCAAACAAAACAAACTCCTCTGAAAATATTGCCACCTCTTTCAATACACACTTCACACAAACCGTTCTATCACTAACAAAACAACATAACCCCCTCCCCTACACCCTCCAATTACACCTAGGAACCTGCCCACTACATTCTCTTTTTCTCGTATTCCTACCTCCAACATAAAACACTCTTATCATAACTAAAGTCCACAAAACTAGCAGCTGACAATCTCCCAACTGAATACCTTAAAAGTGCAGCTGAAGCCCTAGTCTACCCAGTCTCAATCGTGATCAGCCAATCTTTATCTGAATGCTATGTCCCTTCACAGTGAAAAATATCACACATCATTCCCCTCCACAAAGGTAGCCCCTCCACAGAACTCACCAGCTACTGGCCCATAACAATTCTCTCTCCTCTCTCCAAAATACTTGAGAGATGCATTCAATCTCAAGTTTTAAACTACCTCCTTACTAACAACTTCCTATCTAACACACAACATGGTTTCTGGGCTTAACCACAACACACACAACCACTGCCTTACTTGCTTTTACTAACGCAATCCTTCAACATAAAAATAATGGGTATTTCTCCTCTGCAACTTTCCTAGACCTATCTAAAGCATTTGACATGGTCTCACATAAACAACTCATCTCTGTTCTCAATCATCTATCCTTTTCTCAATCTGTCACAGACTGGTTCCAGAGCTACCTGACTGGCCGCCAGCAATCCGTTGTTTGGCATAATGATATATCCCCCAACTATCTGTCTCAATAGGTGTTCCCCCAAGGATCCAGCCTTGGACCCTTCCTCTTCTCCATATTCACTAATAATCTAGCCTCTGCTACCAAACAAGCCACTCTCATACAGAACGCAGATGATTCCACGATCATCTGCTCAGCCCACTCCCTTCCTGAACTTCAAAAGACCACACAGGAAGCCTTTTTCTCAGTTGAAACTTGGCTTTCTGATGCACAGTTAATACTTAATCCAAACAAAACAAAACTCCTCATCTTCCAACACACCAAACACAATGAAAACACTTCCCAATTTAATATTACAGCCAATGTTAACACCATTATCCCCCTAACAAACCACGCCAAACTACTTGGAGATGAGATTGACAATAACCTCAAGTTTGACATGCACATCTCACTAACCATAAAAAAGTACACAAAAAACTAGGAGCTTTATACAGAAATAAGCAATTCCTCACCAAAACAGCCAGGATTTCAGTTGAAAATACCCACCTAATCTCCACCCTCCTCTACGCCTCTCCAATATTTACCAACCTAAGACAAAGCAAATTAGGTAATCTCAAGACTTGCTAAAACAAAATAGCAAGGTTTGCCACTGGTGCAGCCTACCGTAGCCACCACTGCACCTCACTTACTGAAACTGGCTGGCTAGAACTCCCTCACCTCCTTCCAATGGTACCAACTCTTCATCCACCCACAAACTAGTAAATCATCCTCTAAATGTCCCATCCCTCCAAAATCTACTCCATCCCTATCATACCACCAGACCACTACGCTCCAGCAACAAAAATCAATTACAGGAAACTAGAACCAAGAACTCTGCTGGAGAAACTCTATTCTCCTACTCCATAGCAAAATTATGGAATACCCTCCCTCACACTATAACCTCTGTATCATCATGTACTAACTTCAAAGTTGTTCTAAAATCTCATCTAAAAGAGCACTGGGCATGCCCCTGTAACAACCCTCACTAGTATCTCTACTCCAACCACCCTAAACCTATCTTCTACCCTACTAACTATCTGTGGTTACAGCCAACTACATTGCTTGTAAACCTATATCTCAGCTGTAATCTTAGCTACTGTTATTCATGAGTAATATCTGCTAGCTTAACTATTAGGATACTTGCCATCTTAAATGGCACCAATGCTATAAATGTGTACTGCATACTCAATTGTCCTTCACCTAAATATATTATTCATTTTGAACTATGTTTGTTTTACTGCTGTTGTTAAACAAAAAGCCTACCTATACTTCTTGTTATCTTGTAATTAAATGTTCTTTATTGTGGAGCTTTTCTCCCCGGGCCTCTGCTGAAAAAAGACCTGTTTCCAGTCGGATTTTCCCTGTCAAGAAATGTAAATAAATAAATAAAGAAATAAATAAAATAAATACATTTATGTCTCTCTGTATGCAAGGCACTGGGTGTGGCAATTTCAATGATCAATGCTACTTTTGTCTTCTTTTCATGGACCACTATATCCAATTGCATAGCATCTATCTTTTGAACTGTCGGTAATGGGTGATCCCATGTGATATAGACTTCAGCATTTTCTATGATGCTTTGTGGCTCATGTTTCCAGTGTTTTTTAGCCACTTCAGGGCCATAATGTTTGCACAATCTGCAGTGCAACAGCCTTGCCACATTATTATGCCTTTCAGTATACAGTTCTTCTGGCATTAGTATGTCACAACCAGCAAAGAAGTGTGCCACTGTTTCCAATTCTGTTTTACAAAACCTACATTTGTCTGTTCCTCCCACATGTTCAATGGACTTTGTAAACCAGCATCTATGTAGCCCACAATCTTGGGCCGCCAATATTAACCTTTCATCTCTTGATTTGAATTTGCCTCTCCTTAACCATTCCTGTGATCGTTCCTGATCAACATGAGGTTCTTCCAGAAGTTTTCTGTACTTGCAACTATATTTATGCATTTTCCACATTCCTTGCCTTCTCATCTGGTCCTTTACCTTATATTCTTTTGTTTTTTGGTACATTCAGTTGCTGCCTGATTTTTATCTACTTCTGGTCTGATTTCCATTCCTGCTTGATGCCGATATGCTTCTGCTATATTAAGCAGGGAAGTCATCTTAGATTTATTCTCCTCATATTTCAAAACCTTTACTATGTTTGAGTCTTGTGAGGTCAACAGATATGTGTGGAGTGCCACAATTGCAGATCTATACATATAATCAGTTTCAAGGAGGCCCATCCCTCTTTCGGAACAGGGAATATGTAATCTTGGTATGCACTGATTTTTATTAATCATTTGGTGAGCATGAAGCATCCTTCTTGTTTTCATATATAATATGTCCAACATGTTTTTGGGGCCATTCAGTCACTCCAAAATTGTAAGTTAGGATAGGGAGAGCAAATTGGTTTATAGCAAGGATTTTGTTCCTAGATTTCAATGCTGGTTTCAGGATTAATTTGTCTTCTAAAGTATTCCTTACTAAATTTTATTTACATTTGTTCATGTTTTATTGTTGATCCTTCATCAGTTCCCAAATATTTATACACTCCCTCTTGCTCAAATTCTTTTATATCACATTCTTGTCCCAAACTGATGTTTTCTTGGCGCTGGAGTTTTCCTGCTTTAAAGGTTGTTTTTGTACATTTATCAAGACCAAATGACATTCTTATATCATCTGAAAAAGTTTTGACAACTTGCAGTTGTGCTTTTCGTTCCTCATCTGATGAGCTATACAGTTTTAAATCATTGACAAAGAAAAGATGAGAAGTCTTTATACTTTGTTGTTTTCTAGGAGCCAAATTATAGTCATGGCCTAAACTGTTAAGTAGACAGCTTAATGGGTTAAGGGCAAGACAGAATAGCAGAGGTAGCAAAGAGCCACCCTGGATAATCACCTTTTGAATTTTTATCCCTGGGATAATAATTTGTTCTTTATCATGGCTTAATTGCAAAGTGGTCTGCCACTGTTTCATGGTCACTGTAATGTAGTCGATCAGTATAGGGTGTATCTTATACATTTTTAAGCACTCTTTTATCCATGAATGTGGGATACTATCAAATGCTTTTATATTGTCAGTCCATGCCATACTTAGATTCTTCCCTTTTTAAAGGTTCTCCATTATGACTCAATTTAACAACAAATGATCCTTTGTTCCATATTAGTTTCTTTTATTGCCCTTTTGTTCTACTGCCATAATTGAGTTTTCTTCTAAATGACTATAAACTCTGTTAGTATTAATTCCAGTGTGTAGTTTATACATCGTCAGAAGGCAAGTTATTAGTCTATAGTTTTTAGGATAGCTTGGAGGTTCACTCTTAAGTAGGAGCATTGTTTTTCCTGTTGTTAGCCAGGTTGGTGTCTGTTCAGGCTGCACATATAAATAGTTCTTACTCATAGCTAAATCTTCGTGCAAAGATGTTAATACTTTTAGCCAGAAGTTAGGTACTGCATCAGGGCCTGGGGTTTTCCAGTTAGAGGCTTTTCTTAACTTTGTTTCAATCTCTCTGGCTCTTACTTCATTCCATTTCATATTCTGTACCTTTAAACTTCTTATTCTTTTTTTTTCTTCTTCTATCCATTTGGCATCTTTGTTATGTTCCACAGGATCTTCATAAAAACTTCTCCAAAATGTATCTATTTCTTCTTTTTTTGGTGGCCTTTCAGTTTCTTTTACCTTGTTTCCCAATTCTGTGTAAACTTTTTTTGGTCATCAATAATTTGCATATTTTTTACTTTTCCTTTATATTTATCTGCTTATCTTCAAAGTTTTTCTGCCTGTGCTGAGACTTTTAGTTTATTTGTGATAGTACATGATAGATCCTGCTCTGTTCTAATACTGCACATTACTTTTATTACGTCTATCTTTGTTAGTATTTTTGTTGATCTGTTCCCTCTTCTATATTTTTCTAACAGTGACACTTCTTGTCTTAATTGCTTTATAGTTTTCTCTATTTGATCTATCCGTGATAGTATTCAATTTCTCCCCTTCCTTCCTCTTACTATCCTGCGTTTTTGTGGTAGAATGTTATCAATTATTAATTTAGCTGTACAGTAATATATCCTGTTTACTTCTGTTATATTGCATGGATCACTATGGAAAGTCCTAATTTCTGTATTTGTTTGTTTTATCAAACTTCTGACTTTTTGGGTTTTATTGACCTTCTGTGGTCTATTTCTTTCATTGATCTCAATATGTCTATTTATCTCTATTAAATCAAGCAACTCTTTTCTTAGCTCATTTTCTTCTAAACTGAGGATACATTTTTTGTTTTCCATTTCCTGTGGGCATTCTGTAGAAAGTTCTATAGCATCTTCCTGTGGCACATTCTCTTCAGTTTCATCCTGTAGCTATTACAACCCTGCGATGTCTGTAAAGTCTGTTGGTGTGATGAAGGGGCAGTATGTTGTTTGTATAACTAATGCCTGTGCACAGATGGGATACATACGGGTATTCTTCCTCAGATATTGTACACATAGTGGTGATATCACATTACATAGTCATATGAAAGTATGTAGATGCAGAAACACCTGTGTGCCCACACATATCACATGCAGGGCCACCACAAAGTCATATGACACATTTGTGTATGGCTGTGTGGGGTATAGGGTCCGTAGGATATTGTATAGAATACACTGGCATATATAGGGCATGGGATTCACATAGCCCTATATACCTGCAAGGTACAGTACCCTGTATAGGGACAAGCATGACAAATACAGGTGATAAGTTAGTGGATACAGTGGGGGTTAGGTCATGGGCCATTATACATGCATGCTGTAGGTTAGAACATGCATCTCCTATTTTTTTGGCAACTGTACAGGTGGAGTTATGGCAATCTGTGGGAGGCAATAACTGGAGAATTATGGGCTACTGGAGGTGTCTATGTGTATAAAGCATGCCAACTGGTCAAAGGTGATGCTGACTAGCACGTCAGGTGCCAGGTCTGGCACTGCATAGTGCAGGATGTGAATGTCACAGCAGGCCATAATAGGCTCCTACAGCATGTACAGCATGTAAGAAGGAAGGTCACAGATATGGTGCCCCACACAAAGCAGAAGGCGTGGAACATTGTGGTAGAGAGGGCAGACACAGGGACTGGACCATAAACATTGAAGCAGCTGATGGAGTTTGAGGACTTCTTGGAGTCACTTGCCAGGAGGGAGGATTGGCCCCTAATATTCTGTGCTGACTGCCTGGCACTACTACTACTCATGTGTCAAAAGGAGATGCACCAGAATAGTATTAACCATGTTACTAAGATATGACAGAAATATATGCATTAAGTGGAAAGGATACAACTGTTGATGACATGTACCTCTATCCTGTAGAAACTTCTGGGATGTGCACCTAATATCCTTCCAACAAGATATGTGGTATGTATTTTCTGTGTGTCACAGTATGCATGCCACAGGGGATGGTATACGCATATGTAAGATGGTTCACACTAGTGTCATATATTTCATGCATTCACAAGTTCCACTGGGGGAAAAGCCTAGCACAGTGAGGCAACAGAGGGCTGACATGAGCAGAGCTATTGTAGCTGCTGCTGATGATGATACCATGAAGGTCACATGGTCTGATGATACAGTGTCATTGCCAGCAACACTTTGGTGGAGGGAGCACCCAAATTCAAGGGTACAGAAGACCCTGCTGTGGTCCTTGTTGGGTACATAGCATAACTAGAGTAGAACATACCACCTGTATGTGACGGTCCCAAATGAGCACCTAAAGTATGGCTATCAGCTTAGGTTCTGAAATACACATTTATAACATGCCATAGGTGAGAGATGTACAGCAGTCTGATGCTGTTATGACTCTCATACTGCCCCTGATAACCATGCAGCACTTAACTTCAACCAACATAAGTGCAGGTCAGTGTTGCTATGGACAGCACTTTAGAGATGATAAATATTCTCCATGGCATGCAGGAGGACATCTTCCAACTGTACAGTGACCAGACATATCAGTACAATGAGACAGTGTTTCTGCTGAGGTCTGTTGGCTTATGTGACACATTATAACTCCATTGCAGTCTGACTCCTGTGTTGACCATGGTTCCCATGGACATGGAGAGTATGGGCATAAGCTGGATGTTTACATAACATGGTGTCCCATATCACTGGATATTGACTGTTGCAGACACACCATAGAAGCTGCATTCTGACATGTGGCTTGGTACCCCTAGTGATGGTCAGAGCTGACTGTCAGGCTCCAGCCATGGCACACCTCCTTCAGGTTGCCCCACAATGTCCTATAGATTGACTCTATCCTTGACAGAAGATAGAATCGGTCATGACATAGTACAGTACACTCTACCAGTGATCTCATAGTGACACCCTAATCCCATTTCAAAAGGAAGTGATATTTGATGACCAACATTTTTTCCAGAGTATGTAGATATTGCTGTCACTGTATTCCACCTCACCTGGGAAGATTACATGCATGGCATTGGCTCTCTCCTCTGGTGTTCTTGGGACCAGATATATTACTCCAAATGCTGTAACATGATGTCAAGGAAAAGGTGAGATATCCACAAGACAGAAACCCACAGTATACATAATGCATGCATGTAGTTTGCTGAAAGGTCCTGTAGCTAGAATTATCATACCTACACATATATTTGTGTCCACAAGAATGGTCAGGCCATGCATTTCTATTGATTCTATTTGCAGTTTGACTAGATCACACAATGTGTCCCACTCAACTCTGAAATAATTGATTGTCTGCCGGTCTGTTAGGTGATTATATGTAAGCCACTGCCTGCGGATCTCCACTAGTGATGGAATCTGTAACACACAATTTTGCCTCCATTGGCTCTGTTGGTAGATGCCAGCACATACTATCATGTTAATTGCGCACTAAGCTTAACATGTTTCCTGTTAAGTACTCCATAAGTTACAGCATTCATTTTAAGTGAGTGTGGGTGTGCACCCTCACCATTTCATGCATTTTTGTTATCGCACCACCATATTGTTCTTATACATTTGCATATTTTGTGGTGTCAATTTGCATGGGAGTTCTCATTTACAAGTCATTATGTGCTCATTTAAATGTGTTGCATTTTGAATAGTTATAAGCACTGCAGTTTGTGCATGGCTGCTGCCAATGTAGTTTGTGATTACACTAACTATCTGTGAATCCCAGTCAAGATCTTATCTGGCCCATATTTTTTTCTAATGCCACATCTGTCTTCCAGATGGAAAAAAAAAAACAATCACTTCAATCCACTATTCTCTTATTATAAACATTCATTGAAAGAGGAGACACCTGATGACAAAATGTAAATGTTAGTCTCTTTGGTATAATGTTCACCTGAAAGATAAGTGTCTGGTGACCAAATTGCTAAAGGCAGCCTCTTGAGCACAGTGTTTACCTGTTACTAACATTTAGTGAAAGATAACCATATGGTGACCAAATTGTGAAAGGCAGTCTCCTTAGCACAGTGTTCATCTCTTACCAACATTCACTGAAACTGAAGAACACCACTTTCATGAAGCAATTCCATTACTGACCTATCACTGATGGATTTGCTGCACATCAGCAAGTCAAACAGCATCAGAAATAGTCTAGGGATCTAAACCTCTTCTTCAACATCAACAAAATGTTTCCAAGGGATAGGTGTATCATGGGGATGATACCACTGCTCTGGAATAGACTCCCATACACACAAAACAAAGTTCATCCCTGTCCATACTCAAGTGCAACTTAGATCTATGGACAGGAAACATAAAATGTATTCCAGACTGCCTTCTGTACTACTAATGGACAGAGGCAGCTCCTAAATGCTTTATCCTATGTATGTGTTCGCTCAAATTATTTGTGGTAAGATCCCAGTTATTCTCATTAGGGGTAATTATAATTATCAAACATGGGATGGGTAAGGCCAATCTATAACCAAATGGGATTTGTTATTTCAAGCACAAAATGGAAAATTGGTTAGGCTTAAAATGGCCCATGAGGGCAGCTAGCCTAGTACTTTCCTATGAATTTATAAAGAGATCAGGGACCAAGATATAAACAGAAAGCCCTGATTAGAACTTAAATACTTTCAAAATGGTAATGCCAGGAACTGTAACTTAATCAGCAAGAGGGACTGTAGCCATTAGGATGCTAAACACCGACAATAAAGAAATATGAAAGAAGAAAGCAATTAAAAAAATGAACAAACACAGGAGTCTGTCTACTTCCAACCTCACCACCACGATTGTTGAGGAAAAAATAAAAAAATAGATAGATAAAGTCTTAAAACTTCATTGATGAGCTCAGTCACAATCATTTCTAAAAATCATGAAACCCAGGTAGTGTTCCAAAACAACAAGCTTTTGCTCATCACAGACAAGCAATCCTCAGTAACAGAAAATCAGAAATCACTTGTCTGTGATGAATAAAGGCTTGTTGCTTTGGAACACTATTTGGGTTTCATGATTTTTGGAAATTATTGTGACTGAGCTGATCAACAAACTTTTAAGACAACAAGAAAGCAATTCAACCAGCACTATGATGTATAATTACTGAGGGTATTCTAAACAATTCAACCAGTACCACGGAGTATAATTACTGAGGGTATTTAAAGCAATTCAGCCTGCACCATGGTGTATAATTACTGAGGGTATTTAAAGCAATTCAACCAGCACCATGGTGTAGAATTACTGAAAGTATTTAAAGCAATTCAGCCAGCACCATGGTGAATAATTACTGAGGGTATTTAAAGCAATTCAACCAGCACCATGGTGCATAATTACTGAGGGTATTTAAAGCAATTCAACCAGCACTATGATGTATAATTACTGAGGGTATTGTAAGCAATTCAACCAATACCATTGTGTATAATTAGTGAGTGTATTTAAAGCAATTCAACCAGAACCATAATATATAATTACTTCAATAAGCACCATGGTGTATAATTACTGAGGGTATTTAAAGCAATTCAACCAGCATCATGGTGTATAATTATTGAGGGTATTTAAAACAATTCAGCCTGCACCATGGCATATAATTACTGAGGGTATTTAAAGTAATTCAGCCAACACCATGGGGTATAATTACTGAGGGTATTTAAAGCAATTCAGCCAGAACCATGATGTATAATTACTAAGGGTATTTAAAGAAATTCAACCAGCACTATGATGTATAATTACTGAGGGTATTTAAAGCAATTCAGCCAGCATCATGGTGTATAATTACTGAGGGTATTTAAAGCAATTCAGCCAGCACCATGATGTATAATTACTAAGGGTATTTAAAGCAATTCAACCAGTACTATGATGTATAATTACTGAGGGTATTGTAAGCAATTCAACCAGTACCATTGTGTATAATTAGTGAGGGTATTTAAAGCAATTCAACCAGAACCATGATATATAATTACTTCAACAAGCACCATGGTGTATAATTACTGAGGGTATTTAAAGCAATTCAGCCAGCACCATGGTGAATAATTACTGAGGGTATTTAAAGCAATTCAACCAGCACCATGGTGCATAATTACTGAGGGTGGTAAAAACAGGCACAGCAGGAAACCATAAAAGCTGGCAAAAAATGAATACTGTCACACCAATATGGAATAAAATAAAGAAAAAAACCTTTAATGTGAGCGCTTTCGGCAAGCACATTAACTTGCCTTCTTCAGACAAACAGTTATAAAACAGTTTTGGTTCTCCTTATATACTATTCAGCTGAGTAAATTGATGAGTCAGCCTACTTAACAAGCAGGAAAATTTTAAAGTAGCCTCACCACGCAACATAAAATAAACCATAAGTTGCTATATAAATCTTATTCTCTTTTTTTTTTTCAATAATAAATCTTTATTATTTTCAGTTGTTAATACAATAATACACTACACAAAATAAAATACAGCAATATCAAAAGTAAACCTATAATCACACTACTACACTATATATACATTATCTACATGAATGCTTCCAACAGATAACTAAAATCTTTATACATTAAGATAAAATTCTTGACAAGGTATTAAAAGATCTAGTATCAGTATACAGGTTATTGATAACGTTTCCAACTTTAATATGTACACCCCGAGGAACAATATAATTTAATCATTATGCCAATACAATATTAAAGATTTTCTCCATAAATCTTATTCTCATAAAGGAATATATGTCAGACACCAATAAATATTATAAACACATAACAATGTTTCACAAAATTACCAAATTATTAACTAAAAACTATAAACTTAAACAATGTATAAATATATATATATATGAGTATAAAAATATGGTAAGTGAAACCATAAATAAAAATTAACATAAACAGTAAATCCAAAAATCTATCTAAATGAACCAGAAATGTATATGTATGTGTAAACCCTTTAATGTCATCATTTAAGGGCCAAATATCTCAACATACTTTTGATAGAAAGACTCTCATTCAAACCCGGCAAGACTTGTGCTCTAGTCTTAATCTGCCATATAAGTTCATCAATTTCCAAAAGGACTTGCCATGGTTCTCCCCTAATATCAATGCCCCTATGTTGTAAAACTGCAAATTTGAAAGCATGGTCAGGATAGTCTAAAATGTGTTTGGCCAGTGCATTGTTAGAGTCATTCCTACTTATAGCATAACAATGTTCATAAATACGTTGTTTTAGTTTCCTTTCCGTTTTGCCAATGTAGAATGCATCGCATGAAGTGCACAAAGACACATATATAACACCTTTAGACTCACAATTATATCTATAATTCATTTTGTACATCTTGTTATTGATGAAAATTTGCTTGGTCACAAAAATATGTTTACAGTATGAACATGAGCCCCATTTAAACATTCCTTTAGTTCTATGTGTACTGTCTCTTTTCCTCTCTAGGAGCGATTTTAAATTCTGGCCGCGCCTATAAGTTATTTTAGGCCTAACCCCTAGTGCTTTAGATAACTTTTCATCGCCTTTAATTATATTCCAGTTCTTATTAAGAACTTCTCTAATAGCCGAGTGGTCAAGTGAATATGTACAAAGAAAACTAACTTGAGGGACTATAAAGTCATCAGACATGTTAGTTGACTGCTCGTCAAGAAAGCCTTCATGGTAACTCAAATTTTTAATAGGGGTGCCAACTAGATCAGATAGCAACGGTGTAAAATGCCCCATACTCCTTTTGTTTATGATTTCATTTTTAATATTTGAAACTAGGGTAGAAGGATACCCTCTGTTCAGAAACATTTTTTCTAGCAAGTCACATTCATGGTTGAAATCGGTTTCATCAGAAACCATACGGGCAGCTCTAACCATCTGCCCCTTAAGTACTGCCTTCTTTTGATGGTAAGGGTGACTGCTAGAAAAATGTAAAAAGGTATTTGAGTAAGTTGGTGTATGATATATCAAACTCTTATACCTATGGTTATAATCATCCCTAATGAGCTGTATGTCGAGGTAATCGATCATTTTTTCCCCTATAGTGCAAGTAAATTCCAAAAAGTTGGAAGTCTGAGTGATGTTATTAATGAAAGAAGGAATAAGAGAAAGATCACCTTTCCAAATACAGAACATGTCATCCTGGTATCTGGTATACCAGGATACATGATTCTCAAAAAATGAATCTTTAAACAAAAAATTGTGTTCCCAGAATGCCATAATGGCATTCGCAAAACTACTGCCACAGGGGGAACCCATAGCTACCCCCGACTTCTGTAAGAAAAATTGGCCTTCAAAAACCATAAAGTTGTTACTCAGGACAATTTCTAAAAGTGTCTCAACTAAATTAATGGTATCACCATTTACTTTTTTCATAATTAAGAATTCCCTAGTCCATTCGATACCTGACTGCTGGGGAGGTAAAAGTAAATGTTGTCTAAAAACAGTGGTCACCGATTTACACCTATGGAAGCAGTTGTCTTGTAGTTAAGTTTAGCAAAGACATGGGTGTGCAGGTGGATTAATATATGGATATGCATGGATACATGTGTGTGTGTGTATGTGTGTGTGTGTGTGTGTGTGTGTGTGTGTGTGTGTGTGTGTGTGTGTGTGTGTGTGTGTGTGTGTGCTTGTAGGGCATAAAAGAAGATGGAATAATGTATGAGTGTGTGTGTGTGTGTGTTTATAGAGCATGAAAAAAGATGGAGTAGTGTGTGTGTGTGTGTGTGTGTGTGTGTGAGTGTGTGTGTGTGTGTGTGTGTGTGTGTGTGTGTGTGTGTGTGTGTGTGTGTGTGTGTGTGTGTGTGTGTGTGTGTGTGTGTGTATATGTATGTATTTGAGTTTGCTTGTGAGTGAATGAGTGAGTGTGTCCATGAGTGCAATTGATCGTGGGGTAGGCTTGTTTATGAATAGGTGGATATGTATGTGTGTGTGTGTGTGTGTGTGTGTGTGTGTGTGTGTGTGTGTGTGTGTGTGTGTGTGTGTGTGTGTGTGTGTGTGTGTGTGTGTGTGTGTGAGTGTATGTGTGCAAGCAGTATATTTGCCAGTGTGTTGCATGGGCTAATAGGGGAAAACTCTCCTGCCATCAGGTTTAGAAGAGTAACCACTAGAAAGCACAGTGCTGAAATATTGAGAATGAATGGCTGAAAATCCGGACTTGTCTGATAATGCCATTTCTCAGAATATTCCTCTTTTTCAAGGTATGGCATTCTTGGAGTTTGTATAAATAAGCATATTACTTGATCAAGTTGCAAATAACAAGACCAAACAATCATTCAGAGGCCTGATGGGATAAGAAGAGGGGCACAAGAGAAGCAACTTAAGGATATTAGTTATGCAAAAAGGGTGGGAGTGCAATAGATAGGCAATTTGCCTTTTTCTGCTATCACAGCTGTATACGATAAGGTAATTTTGAAGGAAACTGTTACAATTGTCTACAACCTTTTGTAGAATAGTGCAAATTCAGGTACATTATGGTGCTTATTTCTTAAGCATTTTACAACAAAATTATCACTCAATCAAAATGAAACTGATTAATATGATCCAGAATAATAACCGTGAAAATAGGAGATAATCTGCTAAAAGATTACTCACCAATCAGACATTGTGCAGAACTGCAGCAATGCTAGGTGAAGAAACCTAAACATTGTTACACTAAATAATAGTAATGTGAAAATTATAACTAGGGTATTCTAGCCACTAGAAAATAACAGACCCTAGAAAATATAGTTATTACTTTGCAAGGCAAAATATAAAAAAATCTTCCATGATAGGATCCAACAAATTTTGATGGATAACAGTAGAGGCTACAGACAAAGCTTATTTAAATGTTAAATAAACCAGTTGATAGAACACACTCAACAGATGTCAAGCCATGGAGTAATATGTTTTTACGAACAGAAGTCCACTGTAGCCAAAGTTAGACAACAAGCTGTAGAATATGCCAGCTGTTCTTCCAATCAGAGTCTGATGTCACTGTAACCAAAGCTGGAACACATTCTTCAGAGTGAAACCAAATGTCACTACAGCAAAAGTTAGAACATAGATTATAAGAATTATAAGAAACCCCCAACTCAATGCCATTCTTCTGAACAAAACACAATATCTCTACAACCAAAAACAAAACCTTGGCCATTCTTCTGAATGAAGTTCAGTGTCACTGCAGCCAGCGTTAGACAACAAGCTGTTGAATATGCCAGCTGTTCTTCCAACCAGAGTCTGATGTCACTGTAACCAAAGCTGGACATCATTCTTCAGAGAGAAACCCAGTGTCACTGCAACCAGTGTTAGAACATAGGCTATAAGAAACTCTCAGCTCTCTACCATACTTATGACCAAAACACAGTTATGTCTACAACCAAAAGCAAAACCTTGGCCATTCTTCTGAATGATGTTCAGTGTCACTGCATCTGAAGTTAAAACACAGGCTGTAAAACCCCATCTGTCACCACAGTTCTTCCAAAAAAAGCTCGGTGTCAGAAAAATGGCAAAAACAACAAAGCATCATCATGCATCCAACCAAGATAACATAAAGCTTGAATATCCAAACTTAGTAAAGAATGTTAAAACAAATTCAATGCAAAAGCTAAACACATGCATTGTGCTCAAGCCTGCCATCACTGTGATTTTAACTACATCATCGGTTGCAGAGAAACAAAGGCATTTATTCACATGTTGCTCTTCTGCATCTCTCATTTTCATTTTTCATAATGCCACAGTCTCCTGGAATCCACTGCAGTGCATTCCATTTCTCTTTTTGTTTTTTTGTTTTTCTTCTTGTTATGAATGTTATTGCTCTTTATCTAGTGCTGTCACTCACATCTCTTACTAGGTTAAAACAGTACCCCCTGTGCAGTGCTTGTTGACTACTGGTATCCCTCACAGGTCCTACATCTATCAAAGCTCCTAAATCTGTTAAATACAACAACAATGATGCTCACATACAGAAGTCAAATAAATATTTCATATTGAGTAACAATGACAAGTTATGAAACATTTCAGTAGATAAACTTTATTTTCATCAGAAGCATCTTGCTTTGACATATATACATAAGAAGTATGATATTTCTGACTAAATCATGAACCCTTTTTATATAAATCTCAATCTCTATGTGAGGTACATTGACAATGTAAATCAAAAGAAAATGCATTACAAAATATTACAGGAAAAAGTAAGGCAGAAAAGAGAACAAGTAGTTAAAGAGGAAAGAAATAAGGAACTCAAACAGTATCTGACTTTAATAGTGACGTTTGTGGCATGCTTTAAGACATCTTATATTTAAATGTTAAACAAAGCTGTCCAGTCTGTCCTGAGAATGGAATGTGTCATGGAGATAGGAGAGAGATGTTATGGTTCGAATTGATGTAACTGTCCACAGCCTGCATTGACTTCTAGGAAGTCCTGTGTAAATCTTCATAACTTATACACATCCTGGAAAGCATCCCACCTAGAGTATTTTAATATCCTACTTAAAAAAAATAACTGTACACAGGCAGCTTGCTTAGTATGGACATTTATTTAGCCTTGCATGACTTGGATTTATGCTTCACAGATATGGTCAAGGATTTAATAGTACTAACCTATCTTCAGGTGACTGATGCTTTTCCAGTGTCTGGTGGTGTCTGGATAAGGTTTTTTTTTATTATTTTATTTGTTATCTCCAGCAGCTAACACATAGATGACCAGATCTTTCATATCTATATCTTTCAAGTGACAAATCTTCTCTGCTGCCACCTAAAAGTCCTTCCAGAATGCCCAGATTAGTTGACAATCCCATGCTATATGTGTCCATGTGCCTTTGCTATCACCTTCTTGACACATTCAACATTTACGCTCGAGTGTTGACAATTGCCTGGATATAAGATCTTCAGTAAGCAAAATTCTATGTAAACAAACTATGTGAAGTACCGAAGCAAAGATTGAGATGACCACACAGACTGGTGATGTTTTTTAGCTTTCTTCCACTTTAATAACACGTGGACTTCTTCAGAAAAACCAGGACGCCCCCCTACGTCCTGGTTTTATTACCACTAGACAGGAAATGATGTTGAAATCGTAAACATATTGTTTTACATTCCAATATAAAAAAAATGTTTCAATTTTAAAACAGTAAAACACTAAAATGACATTATTTTATATAACATGTGATTTTTGTTCTACATCAGTGATGGTTCATTAAAAAAGCAGATACTTTACAATGCTTTTATATTTGCGATTGACTATATACAATCCCATTAGACATTGTAATTTTAAAAAAGCTGGCCATATCTTGCCAACTCATTCCAAAATGATTTGGAATTCCAACAATATTATTTGATTATGCATAAGTGTGACCTAATCTGACTACACAATTTACTGAATGGTGTTAGCGACTCATTATACTGTGTTACCTCATTACTCCATTGTTTTTGAGTCACTATCTGAACAAACAAGTGATTAAGACGAGCTTAAGTCTATCCAATATGTCACCTTGGTTTAAGCCATGTTTAGTGTAAACTTGTCAACCCAGCTATGTCTGACCCGTCACAGCAGCTAACACATAGATGACCAGATCTTTCATATCTATATCTTTCAAGTGACAAATCTTCTCTGCTGCCACCTAAAAGTCCTTCCAGAATGCCCAGATTAGTTGACAATCCCATGCTATATGTGTCCATGTGCCTTTGCTATCACCTTCTTGACACATTCAACATTTACGCTCGAGTGTTGACAATTGCCTGGATATAAGATCTTCAGTAAGCAAAATTCTATGTAAATATTTCAAGGCAAATAATCTCCATTAGGTGAGGAGGTTCTTCCATGTAATATTTCTAGTGGTACACTAAACTGCTATGATATGTTATGTTTTAGCCTAACATTTTGAAGCAGCACTTTAATAGGCTGCTCATGTGTTTAACTGTCATTTTTGTTCTACCATTTAAGTGTGGCATAGATGCCTGCATACTCAGACACAGATCTAGCGAACTGAGGAAATTCTGATACATTTATGAGTAAAGGAAGGTCCATTTAAGAAAAATACAAATACATATATATCAGCATTATTAGAGGATACAAGATGGCAGCTGAGACCAAAGGCTAGTGCAGTGCGCCATGATTTTTGGCATACCACTGGTTCCAGTGCTATACCTAACAGCATTTTTTTATTAGTAGTAGTGTTCAACGTATTATAACAGAATCATTATTAATATTCTACTGTGGCATCATTTTTTAACTGAGAGTAGTGTTGAGTTTATCATAGCACAATCTTTAGTAATATTCCACAATGACATCACATTGTTAACTTTTTAGTACTGGGAATAGTGCTAAGCATGACACAGCAGAATCCCTTCGCTATGATATCATATTTTTTGTAGTACAGGGAGTAGTGCTGAGCCTGATGCAGCAGAATCATTACATTATAACATCATATTGTTCAATTATTTATTTTGTAAAGGAAGCAGTAGGACTAAGCATTATGCAGTGGAATCATTCCACTATGACAACATATTCATTTGTTTTGGTAGTACAAATAGTAGTGCTGAGCATGATGCAACAGAATCATTCCACTATGACATCATGTTGTTCATATTTTTTGTAGTACAGTGAGTAGCACTGAGCAGGATGCAGCAGGATAGTCATTTTAGACTTAGACTAGTGCTGAGTATAATAAAGCAGAGTCTAGCATTCCACTCTAACTTAAATTGTTCATGGAGTCTAATAATTTCCTGCAGATTGCTACCTCTATTAGGGTATACATTTTTTCTGAAGAGGAAAAAAACTGTTTCACATTATTAAGCAACACTGCACAATATTCTTTAATTTAGTAGAACACTACATGCATGGTGCACTATAAGGGTCAGTTCTCATTCACTGTTTGATACTATACTGAGGCAGAAGGAAAATTATGCATAAAGACATGTGGTTGGGGTAAAATGATGGACAGAACTGGATACAACAATCAAGATGATGTAGACATGAAAACAAAAAGGCAGAAATGACACATCAGTACCATTGGAGTGGTCCAGATGATGAATGAGTGAAATATTAAAATGCCATACTGTCCTGTCAGAATCTCAGAAAGGAATACAATAAATAGATAGATAACTAAATAAATAAATAAATAAATAAATATGTCAATCAATCAATCTATAAAATAGAAAAGCTTGGGGAAGGCATCTAGTGCAGCCTAAGACAATTATGTAAAGATGAGCCAGTAATATGAAAAAGAAGGAAAGAAGCCCTGCAAAATGATGTAGTACACATTAAGGGACATTATTTGAAAGAAACATAAAGGTAGCATTTTGCTGGGATTAATGAATGCCTGCTCATTGTTCCAAGAATGTGTATGCAAAGTGCAGTGACGATCAGCAAGTCTGTGTTTCAGGAAACAGTAGTATATGTTGTGACCATCTGGAAAACAAAGAACAGCAAACTTATATGCTAATGACTGTAGAATGATTAATGTTGTATGCTAGTGAAGGGAAAAACATGGTAAAGGGATCAGAAATGTATAAAACAAGAACAACAATGTCATGCTCACTTTAGCAGTGAATTGGTCTTTATGCTGGAGTAGAGCCACAGGAAGACTTTCAAATATGTTAGGGGTTACCACGGCCATTATAAAACCTGTATCTGTTCAAGGCTCTGATATAAGGTGCTGCTGGTGCTGATGTTGCCAGACTTCAGAGTTGAAGGTGTACAGTTTTCAGACTACATGTCACCTACCATGATCTCCATGAAATATAAATAGTTGACTGCTATAGGACAGACAGAGACATCCTGCAGGAAATAGCAGACATCTGTCAGCCCCATCATGTGCCCTATGGGAACCATTGAGAAATCATCCCAGGGGATACTATGGTATGTGAACTTTTACACAGCTTAGCTACAGGAAACATTCAGCAATGTACAGGTAACCCAGTGAGGGTTTATGGGCTTCTGCCTTAAAAAGTACTTCACCAGTTCCACAATGCTGTGCTTTAACATGTGCGGGAGTATATCTGTTTTCCATGTACTCAAAATGAGAGAGCTAACACCATGAAAAATTTCTATGCCATAGCCAATTCCCCTGAGCTACTGGGAGACACAGACTGCATTCACATTCAAATAAAGGTCCTCACCTAGTGAATTGGGAAGGAGGTACATGAACCGAAAAAGTATCACTCCTTCAACTGCCAGGTGGTCTTTAATGCACAAGATATCATCTACAAGGTATGTGCAGGCCACCTATGCAGCTTCCATGACCCACACATATGGTGAACCTGTGACATCTACCAATGATTTGCAAGGGGTGACATCTAGTTGGGGATGCTGGATATGCCCTAGAAGCTTGACTCTTGACTTCTTTGAGAAACCCGCACAACTCCACTGAGCAAAGTTACAATACTGCACACAACAGCCTAGAAACATCATAGAGCATTTGTTTCGGTTGCTCAAGTCTTAGTTTCACTGGATATATCTGGAGGTGCCTAGCAATATGACTCTGCCATTGCTGCCAGAATACTTATTGTTTGTGCCATCTTACGTAATATTATACTTAGAAAACTGTTGCAGCAGGGTGGCCCAGTAGAGGAACCACAGATCAGAGCATCACAGTCATCAGCAGCTGACACAGATAAGGGATCAGATTGGAAGCCAACGCCAGGGAATGACCATGGCAGATGGAGGTGAGCACAATATTCCATCATACTGGCTATGAGTGGATTGCACATAAGCTCACTACTTAATTAAAATATGGGCTCAACAGATGCAAACAGTGACATTGATGCATACAAACAGAAGAGACATTTCTTACTCATGCACTGACTAGCAACTATAAGCAACAGACATAGGCTAGGGCAGTCTTATTAGCAGTAGCAAAGATGTGTGATCAGCCTATCGTGATCAGATACTACAATACATAAACAGAATTAGCAGATAGTAAAAATGATTATGCCTATGTAGGAATGTCATAATGGAATCTGGGATATCCAGAAAATGTATACACGGAGAATGATACATTCAAACAAAACAAACTGTGCCCGCCCATGCATTGCTTGGTTACTATGTGCATCAGACATAATTAGCTCAAGAGAGACACCCCTCCAGAGGACAAGGCACTTTCTGTATCAGCTGCACAAGTAGATAAACAAGCTGTCCTATACAAATACTACTAGTACTACTACAAGTACTACTATCACTACAGAACACAAGCAAATTAAACTCAAATTAAAACTGATTATGTATACACAGCAGAACAAGACCTCAACTACCCATGCATTGGTTATCCATTCTGCACATCAGACATAATCAGCCATAAGTCAAAGACTGGGCAAAGGGCAGGTCACAGTCTTCTGCACAATGTGGTGGGGGTTATAAGTGTGTGAGTGTCAGAGATGATTTAATACCAAGTATAATCTCTCGGGGCCAGTGTGTCCAGATGTGAGGAAGCATGTGGAGAAGTGTGTGTATGTGTGTGTGTGTGTGTGTGTGTGTGTGTGTGTGTGTGTGTGTGTGTGTGTGTGTGTGCGTTCTTTGTGTGCACATGCATGCATGTGTGTGTGTATGTGTCTGAGGTGTTATGGTGAGTGTGGGGTGTAATGCATGTGCGGGTTTGCAGGAACATGGCCACAGCATTTGTTCTAGCACTACACCCTGGCATCCTTGACAGGTGTGATCAATGCATGGAAGAGGATCAAGTTCATCATGATGCCCCACCCACATAAGCTGCCTCTGCCAGGAGTTGCACTGCTGCTTCCATGACCCTGCTTAGAAGTTGGACTGCTATAAAATACTACAAAAAGCACTGAAAAAAAAACAGTCTTGGTAAAATACAGAATACTGGAATCCACTGCTGACACACAGCAAGTAGAATAAGACTGTAGTAGATTGAATACACAGAATGCACAAAATACACAAAAGTCAGAGTGCTATGTCTGCTAGATGAGCTGTCATGACTACATCCAATGTCATGACCATGTGGATAACTTTACCTGGGTGTAGACACATTCTCTACCATTGCAGTAGTGGAAGTGATACCACTGTGGGAGCACGATTCAGTACATCCATGACCATATTGGCTGACATTTGATGATGCACTTGCGGACCAGCCTTGTGGTTGCTGCCCCTCTCCCAACACAGGTTCTGGTGAAACTAGCCTGCCTGTGTCTCCACATTGGCCCTGCACATATGTTGCATACATTGGGTGGTAGATACTGACACACAAACCTCAGGAGTTGGGTGGTAAGCATAACATCTCTGAGCACCTCTACTAAAATCCCTGTGTGGTACCTCCATCTCATGATGGTTGGAGAGAGACTCCACCAACTCCACACCTGGGTCTACCACACTACCATGATCAAACATGCCCCCATCAACCTGTCTACTCGCTGATGATTATGTGTTATGGGTATGCGTAGGCATATTGACTGTGTCCATACTGTGGGGATGGAATATGGGGGCCACAATCCCTGTGTCTTACATGCCCCATGCCATCTCGGACTGTGCCTGTTCATCACAGCAATCATCCTCAGTGGATAAGGTTTCTCCAGTATCAGATGGAGGGATGTCCATAGTGCCAGTGCCAGACAGTACTTCACGTGTTAATACAACAAAAAATGACAATAAAAATAACCAAAATACCTGTTCCAAAATACCTCAACCTCATGTGCAAGTGCTATAATCTAATTGACCACTATGCATAACTAATGTATGTAACTATGCCCATGCCATATGCAGGTGGTCATTGTACTCCAATGCCAGATGTACCTAGACCCAATAATTAATAAGAATAGTTAAATATATATGCGACTATTAATTGAAGGTGGACATAAATATTTGAATGGCATACCTAATGCAACAATAGTAGAAAGACTCTAGGTCTGTTCCACCTCTGCCCCAACATCCAGCACACCAATGTGAAACTCTTCTATGCTTGTATAGTGCTAGTCAAACACCAGAAACAGACTGGATTATTGTTCATTTTGCTATGTGTTTTCTACATTAAAGTGCCTTTTATCAATGTTTCTGGTGTTTGGCTTGCACTATATGAGGTTTTTTGGTTATTTGGTCATTTTTTACCTTGTATACTTTTCTTCAAACTCTTCTATGCTGCCTGGATGTCTGATAGTTGCCAGGAACTCCTCCATCTCAGTATGTGGTGGTTCATTAGATGACCCACCACCAGTAGACCTCTGTCCCATGCCACAGTCTGTGATCTAAGCCTGGCCTTATGAATCATGTCACTGGCCCTATGTTTGACATTTGACTACAGATATATTTATATATATATATATATATATATATATATATATATATATTAATATAAATAGAAACCTACATATATATATATATCACACACACACACACACACACACACACACACACACACACACACACACACATATATGTATATATATATATATATATATATATATATATAGAGAGAGAGAGAGAGAGAGAGAGATGGCCACCAAAAGCACTGACATCATTAAACACCTGCCATCAAACACGGTGACGAAAGGGCTTGTTGGAGGCATGTAAATCAAGGAGCTGTCTACCTTTGAAACAGTGGACTTGTAGTATGACCTCATTCCCAGAATATTAGAAAGTAGGCTTCCATGAGGATGAACCCTTCTTACTTTTAGATTTGAAAGATATATCCTTGTTTTGATAGAATAAAAAAATTGATATCATAACACAACTTAACACATATGGTACTCCAGAAATTTTGAAGTAGTAGAACAATATATATCGATATTTAGACAGTGAATAGCATAGTTAAGTGTAATACAGAAATGCAAGTTTCCCAGCATAACACTAAGTATAGGTTTAACCTATGGGAATACAACCAGCACTATAATGTCCATACGCATCCCCCTCAACAAATGCAGAAGACTAAAGCAATACCAGATGCAGGAATGTACATCTAACAAGTAGGGAAAAAATAAACATCATAAGCAGCCCGATATGGGGAACGTAAGAAAAAAACATTTAACTCACTGAGTGACAATGTAAACATTTTAATGTTTACAATAAGACTAAAAAGCCTGTACGCATGAATGTGTGTGTTGCCTGACCCCATAGTTTACATTTCAGATTAAGTGAAACAGGGCAGGTAGACAGCACATTGCAAGTATTTATCAACACAGTAAGAATGAGCAGTTGTATGGAAGAAGATTATACCTTGCAATATTTTATGAGAGTATCCTCCCTAGTCCTCTAGCAAAAATTTTGAGTTATAGGTTCAGCTTTGAGTTATAGGTTCAGCTTTCCTTGGGAAACAAACAATCTTCTCTTGTACAATGGAATATCTGTAGCTAAAGTCACACTTATAAGATGTGAATAAACTCTCTAGATGTGTGGTGTATTTTAATTACCTCTCAGTTAATTATCCTTTTTGAATCACTCAATTTGCATGATGTGCAAAGGGCAAACATTGTGCTGGTTTCTGTACCAATGAGTACATATCCCTGAGCAACGCAAAAACATGAATTAAGAGTTTTGGAAATGCACCTGATCAGCAGTATTGATCAGTCAATCATCTGTTAAAGATCAGCAGTATTGATCAGTCAATCATCTGCAAAAGTTCCTTGCTAATGAAGATAACACTTCGGAAGGTGTGTCAAACAGGTAACTGAGAAATACCTTTTTGTTATACTCACTTTGAAACATGATTGAACCTTGAGCCACATATTGTCCAGATAATCTAAACTTTATGTGAGGTGGCTATGCATACATCTCAGATATGGGATGAAGATGCCAAACAATGTGAATTACAGCCACAGCAATGTGAATGTGACTTAAATGTAAAGCATATATAGAACTTAAATACAATGGAGTGCATTTTCTGCTAGGCTTTAAGACATGATGTTACGGGTAAGTCTGCCTTGCAGAAAGTGTTTCTTTCCGCACCTTCATTATTACTCGCATGCCTCTAATAATCTCAGTAACACAACTACACTGTGTAACAAAAATAACAAAGGTCTGACAGTATCACTATAGTGAAACATAATTGCTCATATCAGAAGTACAATGACCTGAACATGTAGTTGATTTTCTGCTTTTGAACTGTTCATGTGGCAAAAACTGTTCCTGATGCCAATGTTCCATTGCAATGATATTGGTAAATTGTTCAAATCTCATGCCAGTGTTATCTAACTCAAACTGTAACAATTTCTGCACACATTTTACTTGCAAACCACAACACTGACTAATCTCTACATTGAATTTTATCAGGCTTTTTTCATCTTTTGTGTGACATTTGGCATTGTGCATTTGTGCCAGTCATCAATGCCTCTTAGGAAATTATAGTTCCCAACCTGTAGTGAAAACCCCCAAATTATTTTGCATGTGCAAAGTCAGCCATCAGTTGCACAAATGAGAATGGCATCACTGCGCCCCACATGTCATGTAGAACATTAATGAGTTCAGGTAAGTACTTTATCTATAACTGCCTTAATGATTCCACACGCTAAAGAAGTCAGTACTGAATGACAATGCAATTGGTGCAGGGCTTGAATCCGCAAAAGAGATAGTATAGTTGTCTACTTTTATGTAGCATAATACATGTGATAATTTCTCTTTTGCATCCTGATGTACCCTGCACCTTTTACACATACACAAGCAATTTATAATGGTAATAATGAAATATAATTCCTCACTGTGGATAATAATCCTGATAATGATACCTATGGGTATCCTTAAGTGGTCACTTCAATAATAATAATACTAGTAACACACATATGTGTGCAGGCTGTGGAATATATAGTACACATGCAAAAAAATCAGAAAACATAATATGGAAAGTACATCGGTCGATGAATATGTACAGCACATCAAAACAGCTTGAAAAACATGTAATCATGCCACTGTTGCAACATGGCTACATAGCATACATGTTGCATCTGTGGCACATCTGCACAATAATCAAGTGTAAATTTTCCTGGAATATGCTTGGCTGCACATCCCCCTGTGTGCAGTCTGTATTGCCCTGCCTCCTCTCTTTGACTTCCCCTAAAATAATAATGATGTCAGCTACATCACAAGCACATCACACACATAGACAGCAAGTGTCTTGTAAATTGCAAATTACTTTTTTGTGTTCATTCTTTGCATAACAGTTAAAAGAGAGCAGCGTCATTGATCAGTGATGATTGTAGAAATATAATACTTCTCAACCTGTGGTAAAAGCCCAAAAAATAATTATGCATGTATTAATACTTTATCATCAGATGTTCTCCTTAACTTAGTATCAGCATGCATCAGTTGACATTCGTGATACAAACATAATTAATGGAAGGAGAAAGTATTACACTACAAGCATTTCTGTCTCAAATTATTACTCAACTGAATTTTATATAGTTATTTTATTTATTGACATTTGATTAATAGTGTTGTAGAAAGGAAGAGCGTATAGTGAATGCTGACTGGCTTGCCATGCATTACATAGGTCTTTATTTGAATATTACCATCTCAATCTGCATATGTAGTATGGTAAAACAGAATCACACAACACACATCACAAGATATAAATATGATTTGATAGACATGACGACATATATACATTAGTACAATATATATTGCATAAGTCCCATAATAGCTCAATACATAGGCTATGTTATTTAGCTATATTACCAGTCATATATAAGTTTTAGTCCTCTACTTACACACTTGAATGGCATTCCTAGTTAATATAGAGTTCAGAAGTTCAAGTCTTATTTTGGTATGGGTTCAATTTCAATGAGCTATACATAATCAGTAATACATCACTTTTTATGTCACAACAATGTATCCTGTAATACTGATACAAAATATACATTAGGACAAGACAAAGGAACAGCAATATCATGTGGGTAACTACATATTTCTGTGTAACAGTACTAACATTTTGAATGTCATAAACTATCCAAGAGTGCATGTCCAGAGGTGGAACAATGTAAACTGAAATGTAACTGAGAGATCAACAGTAACCAGTATGACTGGAGGCACAATGGAGCATTTATATATGCATTTACATAGGAGTGTGTGTGTGTGTGTGTGTGTGTGTGTGTGTGTGTGTGTGTGTGTGTGTGTGTGTGTGTGTGTGTGTGTGTATATGTGTGTGTGTGTGTAAAGTCATTGGCCTTCAAAAGCCAGGTAGCTGAAAGACTATATGTCCATAAGGGGCTATTGGCATATATTCCCACGAGCTTCCATTACAGCAAGTTTATGGTATTACACAATGAAGACGCTAGCTTGGCTGAGTTTTTTCTTGCAGGTTTTACTAAATGATTTGTCTGTGTGACTTTTTTGCCCTTTAGTTTGGATTTTATTTGGGATATTCTGCAGGCACCTTAATGTTTATGGCTTTCAGGCTTATTTTAACTCTGCATTGTTTAAGTATAACCAAACAAACAACTTATGCTGTATTGATAAAGTCATTAAAAAGGCTGAAACATGCATGTGAGACCGGGTGCACTATCTGTATTTGCTTGTTTCAGTGGTTCATGTTGAATTGGAGGAGTTCGAGTGTGTTCAGTGTTTTTTACTACAGTTTTCATTTCCTGGGCATTTTCATATGACAGCGGAGTCTTCTAGTCAAGAAAGCCTTTAAAATTTAACTGTCTACCCGATACCTGAGAACGAGGAAACTGGTTTTCATTCTGTCATTTTAAAAGACGATTTAATCAACATGATTGGCAAAATTGTAAAAGGGACTTTAGATCAGCATGCCAGGAAGCAGTCAAACAAGCTTGATGGTGATGGTGCAAGATCCACGTGTAGTAGTGTATCACAACAGCATGCTGAGATGGACAAGCTGGTTAGCAATATGGAAGAAGAAAACGCTACAAACGAGTGAAGTACACCAATTCAGGGTAATGTTTGGGATTATCTTTGTAAAGGAAATGGCAACCCGTTTAGCACTGTTTCAGATGTAGGAAACAACAGTAATGTAAGTAACAAGTACAACAAAAACTTTTTTTCGAACACTATTCACTGTAAAAAAGCGATTTTTGATTTGGAAAGACATTTGTACAAACATGTGACTCTTGACTTAGAAATTCATTATCTACGTGAATGTATAAAGCAGAAAATTGTGCCACAGGGGTTACGAACAGCCAAGTTTCTGAACTGTGTTGTTCCAGGAGATGAACTGAGTAAAACTTTGGTCGAGTTATACAATGAGACTGGTCTAAAAATGATGGGTATTTTGGTATCGCACTACACCAAAGAAATGAACCAAATTAAAGAGACTATTAGTAGTGTGGATGAAAAAATCAAAGGCTTTGCCTGTTTTAAAGATTTTTTGGAACTCTATAATGGCTTAGAAGCGAAAGTAGATAGGCATAGAGCCACAATTATCTTTAGAAAACAGTCCAAACTCAAAAGAGATATAAATGCTTATAGGTTAAATCGTGCATATATTGCCTTTGACAATACACAAATCACAAATGATAACAATGACAGTGACTCAGTGACTAGACAAGGTGGTACTAAATTGACTGGTAACACAAACAACAGGGTTCCGGTATCAACATCTGATAGAAATATGGAGAGTACACCGATAACTAGTAGTTCACATTGAAAGATTCTTTGGTAGTGGATCAAAATACAACTGACAATGACAATAGACCAAGTTATGCACAAGTAGCCTGTACTGAAAGTAGTAACACCGGGTGTGACAACAGCCCTTTTTTGATGGAAGGGCAAGGAAAGAAAAGGACTAACGAAGTGGTACAACACAACACAAAACAAGGAGAAAGGGAAAGGGAAGCACAGAAAAAAGTGGTAAATGAGGAGACTACTGAAAGATATAGCTTGGACATTGTAAATCTATCAGACATTAATTTGTCGGTTGAACTTCAAAATGTGTTAAAGAAGGGTTTTTCATTTATTCCTGCTGTAAAAATGAATATTGGCAAACTTTTGATTGATTTCAGACTGTATTTGAGAGAACTAAACCTTAGTTATATTATGCAGGGCATTTTGAAGAGCACAGACACAAGTACAGGTAATAAACTTTCAAAACCAAGTACTTTCAACCCTCCCCTACAAACCACATTACACACCTTTCGATCAATTTGTGAAAAAGAATTTAGAAAAATAAATAATGAAACCTTTATAGATAATCTTAATGTAGAAGAACATCGAGCTTTAGTAGATATAAGTAGAAACAGTAAAATTAGAACAACGAGAGCAGACAAAGGAGGTAAAATTGTGTTAATGAACACATCAGATTATGATAGGGCAATAGAAGATATGCTCAATAACAAAGATGTTTATCAGCGTGTTAACACTGGAGAAATAAAAAAGAGTTATAACAACATAGATGTAACACTTTTTGATATGTTTAGCCAAGGAGAATTAGATAATGAGAACTACTCATTCGTTCAAGTGGAATATCCAAAGGTAGCCACATTATTTGGTATTCCTAAAATTCAAACAGACAGTAAAAATCCACCATTTAGACCAATCATTTCTGCAAAGAATTCTAAAACTGAAAACATTTCAATATGGTTAGATCACATATTAAACCATGTAGTTCAAAAATCTAGATATTATCTCAGAGATTCTTGGCACTTGTTAGAAATTTTGAGAAATTACAAAATAGAAGAAGAAGAAATTTATTTTGGTACTTTAGATGTAAAGTCTCTTTACACTTCTATCAAACAAGAAGCTGATATAGAGTATCTCAGATAATATTTAGTAAATTATACTGATTTTACAGGAGAAAAAATAAACACTATTTGCAATATGATGGAATTGGTTTTAGCAAATAATTATTTTAAATTCAACAAAGAATTTTATAAACAGATATCTGGTGTAGCAATGGGGGTAAGGGTTGCACCGTCTTTTGCAAACTTGATTATGGCAAACTGGGAGTGTAAATTTCTTGAACAACATCCAAGTTTAGATAAAGTACAAATTTATTATAGGTTTTTTATTTGGAGAGGAAACCAAGAGGAATTCATCAATTTGACACAGGATTTAAATACGACAGAATTTCTAAAATTCAAAATAAGTGGTTTCGGTGAATCTATAAATTACTTGGATTTAAACATTCAAATTGATAAAGGAAACAAAAAAATTTGTAAGTAAAATCTACAGGAAACCAGTGTTTGCCAACCAATATTTGTATAGGGACAGTGCACACCCACAACACATGAAGAAGGGGGTAGTCAAGGCAGATCATCCGTTTAAGTAGGCTGACATCAGATGGTAATACATTTAAAGAAGAAGTTCAGTTCCTAAGGGGCCTTTTTGTTTCTAGAGGCTATGTTACAAACTGGTTAAAAAAGATAGAAAAGGAAGTATTGCTTTTGAGAAGTGGGGTTGCATCTCCCATTTTAAATTCTACAGATATTTTAGTAGGATCTGCACATCATATGAAGTCGAAAGACACTACGGAGTCAAAACATATTGTCATCAAGGACTATATGATAGCCTTCCCACTTCCAATAGTCAGTGAAATGTGTTACATCAAAAGTATCATAGAGAACAATTGGAAAATCATTCTAGGTAACAAAGATTTAGTGGCCAGATTAGGATTTAAACCTAGATTTACATATAAAAAATAGTTAATATCAAATCTATGTTAGAATTAGGAAATAAAGACAATGTCAGTTCAGTCATGTTAAGAAGTAACAAAAAAGGTAGTTATGCATGTCGCAACTGTAAACAATGTAGGTTCATAACAAATTCTTCATTTGTCACCCTCAGTTATTACAACATCACTTTCTGGGCAAAAGACTATTACAATTGTAATAGTGAACAGGTAGTTTACACAGCAACATGTTTGTCCTGTGAAAGTTATTATATAGGAAAGACAATAAGAAATTTAAAACGAAGAATATACGAACATAATTTGGCTATCAAGAAGAAAGATAGAACTAATTCATTAGCTAGACATGCAGCTATATGTACAGATTTCAAAAAATGTTGAATTCTTTGTGTTAGAAAAGCTGGATAAAGAACCTTTAAATGGAGACACAAACAATACATTAGAGTGTAAAGAGGCTTTTTGGCAGTTGTATTTAGGTGCAGATAGTGCAACCGGTCTCAACGAGACTATAAACATAAAATGTTTTTTAAAAGATAAATATTAATTGAGTTAAAGAGTATTTTATGACTACATAGTTATTACCATTATTCACAATGGGTTTTAGTAATGTTTTATCTGAAATATGAATTTGTACAAACTATTATTGATTTTGAGTAGGTTATGTCATTTCCTGTGAAGTAATTATTTTATTTGATATAAAAGGAAGCTTGGTAGGGCATGTTTTTGTTTCTGAAGAAGTTCACAATTAAAAGTGAATGAAAGTGCTAAGTTATTGTCCGCTTGGGGTCATTTGACAAGAACAGGACTGTATTTTCTTGTTTCAGTGGTTCGGATTGTATACATTGGTCTGATTTGTACATGCAAAGATTTAACAAGTAAAAGTCATGCGCATTCGGAAGGCATGTATCTGTAACTCTGTATGTCCTTAAGGGGTGATTTGCATATATTCCATGGGCCTTCACTACAGAAGGTTAAATGTATTACACAGGTAAAACTCTAGCTTGGTTGGAATCTTTGTTGCAGTTTCTACTAAATAGTTTCTCTGTGTGACCTTTTCAGTCTTTGGTTTGCATGTTATATGGGATATTTCACAGACACCTTAATGTTTATGGATATCAGTCTTATTTTACACTCTCTATAGCCAAATAATTTGTTTATGCTGTACTAATGAGGTCACTAAAAAGGCCAAAACATGCATGTCTACTGCTAATATGGACCGGGTTTATAATTTGCACCCACTCAAACTTGAAAAGTAAAAATTCATGGGCATTCAGAAGTCATATACCTGAAATACTGTATGCCTTTAAGGGGTGATTGGCATATATCTCATAGGCTTCCACTTTTTACACTTTTGGTTTGGATATTATTTGGGATATTGTACAGTCTCCTTAATGTTTCTGGACATCAGTCTTATTTTAAGCTCTGTATTTGTTTAGTATAGCCAAACAATCCACTTATGCTGTACTGATAACATCATTGAAAAGACTGAAATATGCATGTCCACAGATAGTAGGATTTGATTTTATTGACCTGAATGTACCCATAAAGATGTAAAAAGTCATGAGTATTCAGAAGCCATGTAGTTGAAACAGTGGATCCCCTTAAGGGGTTATTTCTGCATATATCCCATGGGCCTCCACTACAGGAGGTCTAAGATATTGCATAGTGAAGATTCTAGCTTGGCTGTGTTTTTTCATACAGTTTTTCTTACACTTTTCACAATTTGTTTTATCTTTCCACCTATATACTGATCAGCACTTATCGTCAAGTGTTACAGCCATCTTTCTCACCTAAAATGGATAGGACACAAATGATAAATACAGTTAATTCTATGCTATTTTTGTGCCATCTATTGGGCAAATTCAGTCCTCCACAGTGTCCATCATTTTACACAGGCTGGTGTATGAAAAGATTTGATTTGGGTGCCAATATACTGCCACTGTTTTTTTTCTTATGTGTAATCCATGCAGAGATTGATGGAAAAATGGAGGAGTGTCTTCAATGTCTCAGAGATGCATGGGGTAAGTATAGATTGAGGTATTACTGATTGCCATATCAGAATAGTGCAGAGCTGAACAATAAGTTATCAAGTATCTGCATATCAGGCCACAAGTGGTTGTCAGACAACTACACGAGTTTGCATATTCTACATTTGCAAACTCTACTGACCTGTATGATTAGTTCATGTATCTTTGAAATATTCAACTGTTAGGTAAAGACAAATGTATGTGGGTTCAGTTCCAGAAAATAGAAGATATGTCTGGTATCCATTTTAAATTTCAGTATTTATTAGCTGTAGTCATACTTTATAATAATGTGCAGTCAGGCCGAATACTAGTTTAATTAACAGTTATCCATAAACCAGTTGTATAATAATTATACTTTCTATAAAATGTTTTTCATTGTGAGAGCCAAAGGTATCACAACATTAGTGTAACAGTAATTTATGGCTTCAAACATTAATTTGTGGATGTAAATAATTTTAAAACTGTATGTGGAATATGTAATGACTGTGACATTAACATTATACAATTATATGTTTTTTCTCTTTTTTGTCTCCCTTACCCACTTTGTCAATACCATTTCTACTTTTCTACATTTTCATTGTATTTCAACTGTCATTCCTGCTTCATCATGAACACAGGCACAGGGAGCTAGACTGGCCACAGCAGCTTGGACCACCATCCCACTGTAGATGGCTGCAGCACCACAACCACAGACAACACAAACAGCACTTGCACCACCTCTATCAGGTAGCTCTGCCTTTGGGGCTTTCATAGTGGCACCCATGGAGAGTAGCTTCAGTGGAGGTGGCAGTTATAAAATTTGACAAGCGCTGACAAGACTTGTGGAGGAGATTATGTAGAGGAGCCTTGGTGTCTGCATCCAGATTTCTGAATCACTGTCAAACTGGCACTGCTCAATATGTCTGTGACAGGATTGAGTTTAACAGTTGTCAGGGTGAGGACTAGATTCCCATTATGTTCATGCCAGATGGGGATGTTTCCCTTAAAGCACTTAACACCAATGTTTACTATCCTACATCCTGCTTATGTTCATCACCATACCTACCTCTTGTTATTCTAAATACATTCCCCAATGTTTCTCTCCCTCTTACAATAGGGCACCTGTCCCACAAAATAATTACACCCGTATATAGCTCTCCATTTCATCTGTGTGTGTGTGTGTGTGTGTGTGTGTGTGTGTGTGTGTGTGTGTGTGTGTGTGTGTGTGTGTTTGTGTGTGTGTGTGTGTGTGTGTGTGTGTGTGTGTGTGTGTGTGTGTGTGTATACCTGTCCCACAAAATAATTACATCCTTATATAGCTCTCCATTTCACCTGTGTGTGTGTGTGTGTGTGTGTGTGTGTGTGTGTGTGTGTGTGTGTGTGTGTGTGTGTGTGTGTGTGTGTGTGTGTGTGTACTACATGCCTGATTTGGTTAAATTGGTTACTTAACATTAATAAGTTGTTGTAACACATCATTTATGATATTGAGCATTCACATTTACCAAATTCTTTGTATATCTAGAGTCTTAGCTTTTGAAGAAGTGGATAGATATGGTCCCCTCTGCTCATTCTTTAATTAGTATCCCAGTGTTGTACCTCCTACTTGCCACACATTTTCACCATTGTCCTACCCATCCCATTTCACACATTTAATATGGTCAAACAATAGAATCACACTGTACACACATGGCCATTAATGGCTTATAAAGTGAAATGTACATTTCTGTACTCAGCACTTGCATGATGTTTGGCATCAAGCAGTAAAGCTCACCGCTAGTTCACATACTATGGCAAAAACTCAAAAAATAATCATAGACGCACTAATACTTTACCAAGGGTTTGCAACTAAGCTTGTCAGCGAGCAAAATTGGTATGTTGAGCTGCTCAATGAAGGTGGCACCACTGACAATCAGTTTGGCACACTGATGTGTGCTGCCTTTGAGGTTTTTGACATGGCTGTAGAATGCCTTGTGGTTGTCTTTATCTTGTGAGGCTGTCTTAAACTCATTATTGGTCTTGTTGGATTTAATTAGTCCTCTTAATTTCCTGCTTACTTTAGTTAGAGAGCTACTATCATTACAGGAGTTGCTCTTCCTGATTTTAGCCTTGACTTTTTTTCATTTGTTATATGCCCTAAGGTTAGGATTTCACCAGAATGGTTTGTTTTTAGAGTTTGTTTTGGGCTTACTTCTAATAGGCACAGCAGCCACTATGCAGCCATTTACATGGTTATACAATCTTTGTGAACAGTTCTGCTTGGTTGCTGTGAACTTGGGGTTGGAAGGGGCTTTGAATTTTAACAATGTGTTACTTAATAGGATGTAGTTTGTTTTGGAATAGTTATTAACTGTTACATGGTTTGCTGAGGTTACTGAGTTGATTCTTATTTCCAAAGAGACAAACAACTTTGTGGCCTGACCTCACTAGCAAGAACATGACACTGGGGGTCTGTGGGGGAGTGTTAGTGCAGCACTCTCCCTTATTTATGAGTCCCAGGTCTTGTATGCCTTTTTTAAACACCTCTATTGAATTATCACTTGTGACATAAGTACATTTATATTTATATAAATGTAATCAAACTGTATTAACAAATTAAAATAAAAAAAAACATTATGCTTAACATATATTGCTGAATATCATATAACCTAAGCAATATTACGTAAATTATTTAGCTCCTTCCCCCTTTTTAACAAGAAACATCTTTATTAAATCATCACTTATGACATAAGCAATCATACATTTATATAAATGAAAACAAACCACACAGACACAATCCTAGTTGCAAGCATTTTAAGTCATGAACTATACTGGCACAATTCCAGTTGCAATAGTTAAACTCTTGGTGAAACTGTTCAAAATTTTCATCAGTACATAAAAACAATGGAACTCATCAAGACATTAAGTAGGGGTAGTAAAAAAACATGAATCATTCAGCAGCCAAACAATTATAATTAATAATTAATTAAAAAATATTATTTTTCCAAAATTATATACATATTTTTAACAAACAATTAAAACATTCTTACATTTATTTATATCTAGTACATTAACACAGAATGCTGTTTCATATAAATGAAAACAAACCACACAGACACAATCCTAGTTGCAAGCATTTTACGTCACAAAGTATACTGGCACAATTCCAGTTGCAGACATTATACATGACTTGTAATCTACCCAATCTTTTTCAATCAAACATTACATAGCTCATTTAAGGCCTGCCTTCTTTTAAATCTCATTCCTCCCCTGTACGTATTGTTCCCACAATTCCCATTTTTTCTATGTAGCTTGCTCCTACCTTTTTCTAAAGATCTCAGTTCCACTTGTTTTATCTGTGTTACTATATTCGCTACTTCTCATGTAGTTCATTTAGATTTTGATTTATGTTTGAACCTCTGGTGGGTGAACACACTATCAGGTCAAGGGTATTTGTGTTAATAAATTTCAGGATTCATTGTATCAATGAGTATGAGGCAGTGTATGTTTCCCAGTCTATAGATGTGTAGGTAAAATCTCCCATGAACAGGGTATTTGGTTAAATGGTGAGTTTCTCCAGTAGGTCTTGGTACAAGCTATGGGATTCTAGGGACATACAGGGTCAACTATGGCTTGCTAGAATATGGTATGAGACTTTGGGAGGAATTTAATAAAGCCTATACAGTCTTTTTTTACCATGTAGGCATCGTGCCACACTGCTTACATGAAAGTAAGCAGGTTTGCAATCCAGTAAGCACTACTGGGTGGCAGTCATGCACGTGTCAACACAGGTAGTTATGTGGCATGAAAATCACCTCAAAAGCAGGTGAATCTCATGCAAATGAGGCAAGTAGCGTGATCCAGTATGCAGGTATGCAGCCCTGCAGACCCCGTGTCAGTGTCTGTAGTGTACATGGAAAAATTCTGTGTACAGCAATGCAGACTGACAAAAGGGGCTGTAAAAATATAAATAGATGGACAGAAATGGCATACTACACACAGATATGAGTGAAAATATTCTCTGTGTGTGTCAAAAGTTACAGAAAATATGTTAAAATATATATATATTTTTTTTAGTAATCTGGCCATGTTTGCTTACAGTGCCACAGTGTGCACACATCCCTTTAAAAAGGAAAAAAGTGGATATAACAAAATTAATATTATAAGACAGAAATGTATTACAGGTCCCTGCATGGAGTATCTACAATGGTGCATTGGTGCTGTTGCTAACGTGGTAGGGCTTGGAAGTGTGTAGTTTCCAGGATGTGAGCTGTGGATCTCTCTGCAAATGAGGTGGAATTGTTGAATAGCATAATGGGGTAATCAGGTTTGCATATCTTTTCCATGTAGGCAGAGAACCATGTTGGTGTCCACACAGGAAGTAGCTGACATCAGAAGAGGCTGTGTCCAATAACTACTAACCTGATTGGAGCTTAGGTGTGCCTGTTTGTGAGGCACACCACTGTGCTGAGTGTGGAAGTCTGAGGCGGGTGTGTGCACTGAGTTCTAAGCTTTGTTTACCTACGAGGCGCGTGTTTCCACATGTTTGTGCAGCACACCTCTGTGCTGAGCGTGGAAGTTTTGGGGGTGTGTCCACTGAATGCTAATTTTTGTTTACTTACAGAGCACATGTTTACATGGGTCACCACATAGCCGAGAGTATCTAAACGGTAATGATGTATTAATTAGTTTTGACCCTTGTTTAACTTAAACTAGGGCCATTAAATTATGTTAATGATATGAACCTATGAACCTATACACTAGGCAGGTGCAATGCATCATAGGTAGCCAATCACTCAGGCAGCACCTACAGTAGAGCACCATACTCTGTATCATTGTAGTACAGACTTGGGAATTTTAACTGAAATAATGCTAGGGGCTGCTGCAGGTCTGCTACATCTGTATGTGCTTGTTGCTGAAGTCAGTGCTGCTGCTGCTGACAATAGCTCTAGGCAGAGAAGGAGAAGAGTGTTCAGGCCCAGGGTAACCTTCCAGGAGCTACAGGAGGTGGAGACTGTAGAGCACTACAGGATGGACAGAGACACACTACAACAACTCACACCTCCCTGAGCTCTGCAGACCCAGATCCAAACCCATCCCCACCCATCCCAATCCCAGTAAAAGTAAAGGTTAGTATGATAATAAATAGTCAGGTACCTTCCAAAAAGACCATGGGGACATGATGGGGGGTCTCACAAGCATGCAGCATCTAGCTCCCCCCAGTTCTGATGCCAACATGCACATGCATGTGAACACAGCACTTTTTCCCCCCCCTCAAAGGGTCAGAGGCACACACTAAGCACACTACCATGTAGCACCACACTACCTGAGGGGTGGGTGCCATAGATTGCACTCATGTACACATCAAGGCACCACCCAGTGAGGAATGTAAAATCTACTTCAACCACAATAGGTACCACTCTATCAATTGTCAAGTCATGTGCAATGCCCAGACCATTATCATGAATGTCGGTGCTGGCAGCCCTGTTAGTTATCACAACCATACCCCTCAACTGTACATATTTTTGCAGAATGTCCAGATATTTGCCTCATATTTTTGGTTAATTTTTCATAAAATTGTAGTTTTCTGGCCATTTACTGGCAAATCATTAAAGACTGAAGTTAGGAAATAATGACAGACATTGAGTTTCACACCCTTCAGAAAATTCATGCTAATGGAAAACTTGTTATTCTATCAACTTTCTAAGCCTGTAAGAGGATTATTTAAAAGTGTTCCCTGTTTTTGGGCCTTTGTCCCACTTTATTGATGGCTTTGCCCAGATTTCTTGCTCTAAGAAGTTGAGAGGTATGATCACAACTCCATATCTGGCATGCATCACAGCTGCACCAGATGTTTGCTAGGGGCAACATCCCACATGTCCATTTACTGGGGAATGCTGGCCATGCACTGGAACCGTGGATGGTGACATCCATCGGAATGCACACACACCCCGATGGCAGAATGCTCTAATGAGGCACACGCACAAACTAGGAACATCATAGAGCATATGTTTAGGTTGGTGAAGTCATGCTTCCAGTGCCTTGATATATCTGGTAGAGCCCTGCAGTACTCTTCAGCCACATGTGCACATATGTTCACAGTATATGCCATTCTGCACAATATGATTCTGTGGAAACAGGTGCAGCAGGATCAGCAAAGGGAAGGGATACACAGCCCCCCACCAGTGCCTAGGTCACCACAGCCACACTCACAGGAGGACTCAGAGGAGGAGCCCCATGATAATGTCTCTGTAGGTAGATATAGGCATGCTCAGTATGCCCTGGTGTTGGCTAAGACACAATGCATAACACGTTCACTGACAACCTAGGGCCTAGGGACTGACACTTTACTCTACTCACATACATATATTAAAATAACTGATGCCAGGCAACTCACACAACATGTACATATTTATGTATTGGCTGTGTACTGCTTGCATCACACAGTGTCAGCCCTGAACTACAGTTCTGTCAACTGCTACATTCACAAGGTAAGACTCTAACCTACACACTAATTATAAGGATTATTATAATATGTTATCATGTGTATGGATCTGCTGCTGTTATGCAAGGAGATATAGTGGGCAATTTGTACAGATGTAACATCCACATGGGACTACAGATACCCAATAGTATGTGGTCCTTAATATTCACTAGGCCACATGGTTGGAATATTCACGACATCAGGCAAGGGAGATGCTAAACAGTGGTCATCCATGATATGTGGACAACTGTCTACCCAAGCTGATCACATGCTGTTGTTCCACCACCTCCAACACACATTGTATGTCTCTCTTCATGCAGGATAACAATGTACATATTTATGTTGTTGACTGTGTGATGAATGACTCTTCTCTGTCTGGCAACCTGTGTGGCTCAGTAGACTGGGGAAGCTAGCATGGGTGATGGTGTTGATGGTTCTAATCTGGAATTGCTCACATCTTTTGCATGTTGGTGTTTTCACAGACTGTCATACCTCTCAACCTCTTAGTGCAAGGAATCTGGACAAAGCCAGAAAGATTGGGAGGACAAAGTCCCAAATATAGGGAAAGATTTTAAATATTCTTCCCATAAACCTAGAAAGTTGCTGGAAGTAAAGCTGTTACATTATTACATATTTTCTGAAGGATATAAATTCTGAAACACAAATGTTTGTCTGTAGTTAGTATAATGTAGTGACATTAATATTCAATAATTCTCCAGAAGGCCACAAATGTATGAGGAACAGAGCAAGCATTTGAGGCAAAACTCTGGACAGTCTGTGAAAATCAGGACAGTTGAGAGGTATGCAAACATCAGTCCATTGGTGGTGTAACATTACCAACCTCAGTCACATATTAAGTACAGCACATGGCTGGGGAATGGCGTAGACATTTTGAGTGAAGTGCAGTACTGCAGAAACAGGGGTGGATGTTAATGTCTGTAACATACAAAATCCCAGACTGGATTACTAGTATGTGTGGTCTGGAGTCACTTTATAAGTACTAACCATCCCACTGGGCATGCCCAGACATTTAGTTCAAATGAACACAATTCTGTTGCACCTTCATCAAAATGACATATCATGTATAAATGTCTATACATACAGATATATACATATACATATCCGTCTGTCACTATCTCTCTCTCATATGTATGGTATATCTATCACTATGTATGTCAAAAGGATATATACCGATATATATAGCAATATATATTAAAATGATACATGCACTCCCCCCCATATATCTACATAACACATATACATAGCATATACACACACAAAAACATTTATATATACATCCCTGTTATATACAGAAATATGTGTGTGGATGTCTGCATTGCCCAACATACACTAATAATGGTGAGTAAATCGTCACTGTCACACAGCCATACTATTGCTCAAAGGATCCAAACTAAGGGTGCAACAGTACATAATCCACTTACCAGTAGACCCCTGTGCCTGCTGGATGCCACCATGTAGACAGACACAGGTGAGCAGGTGGTGTAATGTATAATGTTGTCAACACACATACTGACAGGGCACATTGCCCCTGCCCTTAGGTTCACCTATGTAACTGCAAGCAGCCACATATGGCCATACTGGTAATTGTATACACATAGCTAGGATAAAAACAGTTATCTCACTGCTAGGATAATAAATGCAGATACCAGTATGAAGCAATATCACTCTGCATGCCACAGATGCTGTTCAACACAAGCCTAGTGTGTGTAATACACAAGTAATGTGCCTGTAATCACATATGCAACAGACTTAATTTGCAGCATGTGTGATAAGTGCTATGATCTGTAGTGTGTAAGACTACATAGGTAGGGGTTTTACTCTCACTCTAGCCCACTTGCGAGTGTGTGTATATTCCCTTGCAAAACAGTGGACATGCCCTCATGGGCTATCCATCTGCAGAGGTTATGCACGCTTTGGCCTGTAATTTGCTGCTGGCTTCCAAACTGCCCTCGTCTACAAGGCCAGATGATGTCAGCCACCTTAAGACTATTAGATGACAGTGTGACATCAGACAAATGCTGTGGTGCATGAAATACAATAAGTACTGTGATCTGAAATGTCAAAGACTAAATAGGGAGGGGTTCTAATCTCCCTCCAGCCCACTTGGTGCATGTGTGTATCTATATGGAGTAACCTAGACATAGGTAAGGTTTTGCAATGATTTATTTGTAGTGGGTGATGTGACCCCCCAAAGGACTGACCACAACAAGGCCGTCTTATATCATCAAGCATAATATGTCCTAAAGTGATACTGTACTAGCAGACATGAGGCGCATTGCATGCAACACGTACTGTGATCTGTAGTATGTACCATTACGTAGGTAAGTGTTCACATCTATATATAACCAGCCTGCAATACAGGTGTGCCTTGGCATGTCCTGTACACAGTGATTGGAAGTGATGCTAGCCTAAATGTAGTCATGTTTGTGTGTCAGCTTGTTAGAGCATGCTACATCATGTTATGGAACCATAGGATGTTTGAACTGAACTAGAATAATGGCCAGACAGCCCTCATGGTCATAGACATCGTCCTACCCATAGTAACAGGATCATTACACATTGCCCCAGTCCAAGAGGGACACAGGCAGACACCATGTGTTGAGATGACAGTCACCCAGCCAATCAGACAGATGGCACGTGCTGGGGTGCACTGAGGCAGGGTTCTGTTCCAAGGGTGTGTTTCAGTCTGCTAGACAAATCTACCCCACAAGCATGTAGTATTGACATCACATACTAGGTTAATGTCCTTACAGTGCATCATCCATCTAAAATGCTATACAGCCAATACAACATCATACAACATAAGGTACACAAATGGAGTGGTGTACCCATGACAAATGCCAGCATACAGTATCTGTCGGTAACCACTACAAGTGGCATGGTGAACCAACACTGCATTATACAAGTACCTGTTAACTAATATAGTTACCCTGTGCATCAGACACATAGCTTCATTTCCCTGCCTCGATGTCAAGGATGACAGGGATATGGCACAGACATCATCACTTGCACAGGGTGTTGTGTGGGGGTGCATGAGGCCTAGTCTGGTGCAAATGGTAGATAGCATGTGTGTGAGCCGGGGGGGAGCATGTAAGATAGACCATGGAGAGGTGCCGTGTGTCTGTAAGTGACCTGCATTTGAAAGTGGTGTGTGAGTGTGTACGTGTACACAGTCAAGCTCAGTGCTTGCCCTACACATGTGTATGTTGGACAGCTTTGGACTGTACATGGTAGAGCTGACAGTTCACCATCTCTGGCCACAAACATGGGAACTTGCTCTGGCAGGAGTTGCACTGGCACCTCCATGCCCAAGGTTAGAAGCAGTGTTAGTAACTGACGGTGATTGTTGTCTGCTAGGATCATGTCCCCCACAGGAATGCCCAGGACTATGAGTCAATGGACTGCTGTGTCATGGTGTGGACAGCACACTCCACTTTGTAGCGCAGGATTTACTGCCACTATGGGAGCGTGAGTGTACATGGCCATGTGGACTCTCAGGAGATTGGGTTGCTGACCTACATCCATGGATCCGATGCTCAACTCCAACCACACATTCCAGCACAGACTATGTATGGTCCAGGACAGACACTGTCTCAGCCCATTGTCTGTCCACTGTATCAGTGAACCATTCTAGGGTGTCCCCAATGCGATGGAAGCAGTCATGGATGTCAGACTATGGTGCATCCATAACCCTAAGCATACGTCTGGTGTTCCATTCAGAATGTACCTGTACCTTATTGATGGCCCAAAACATGTGCAAAGTGACCCGTGATGTGACACTTGCAACAGGTTGTGGACAGACAACAGGCATCCGACAAGCACTTCTATCTATCTGCCCATGTGTGACCTCACCTGCACTATGGCTATGGCCAATGTCTACACTCACTGGAGCCATAGTTGTCACACTTTCCTGTTCAATGTCCCCACCCTCTGACTGTCCAATATCTGTGGCCTCCGGGGATGGGGTATGTTTGGGCACATAGACTGTGTGCAGCGACAATGGGGACAGAAGACAGATGTCTACCTCTGGGACAGATTCAGCACCCAACACCCCCACCTGTGCCTCACTGTGGCTACCATCATCTTTAGAGTTCGAAGATACACTGACATCAGGTTGTGTAGGGCGCAGACACCAACCCCCACAGTCACCTGCAATAAGAAAGAAAAAGCAGTACAGTAATGTCTGCAATATTGTGTATGAAAAGCCTCCAGGACTCATAACAACAAAGGCCCACAACTGGATTAGTGGTCAAACAACTTTATTTTCTGCTGTCATCCACAAAATACATCCTCGGGACAAAATATAGATTCAACTCAAGACCTTTATAACAATCATTTGAAGTAAATCAAGTAAAACATGACCAGTAATATTTACCTTCCAATGAATCAGTATGACACTATACTGGAAAAAACAACACATAAAACCTCAGTACAACACTCAACAATTATATGGAAATACACATTTCACTGTCTAATGTATTTACCTTCAATCTGTTGCATTTTAAAAGGCATTTTAGATTCCTTGCCACATTTAAACCAGGTGCATTATCTGCTCTTAACTGTAACTGCCAAAGCGTATCTGTTTGTTGAACTACACTCCTGTGACTACCCTTTCTAGAAACCTTAGGTACCTGTTCCAGACTGGAATTTAAAAACATCCTACACTGTTTACATGCATAGTTATGTTGACATATGGCATTATTCTGACCCTTAACCGTACTAGGATATAATTGTTCCTTAACAAAACAAATGTCATGCTTACCAGGAGCTGGACCACGGTCTTGGGCAATACCTGATGGACCTGTGAAAAGTTGAGAGTGGGCTAAAGTCAGTACCACGGCATGTTGCAGAACAACAAGGTTATACATCCATATATCTCACATTTACAGTAGCTACTGTGCTACATGTTGTATTGGCCACAATCTGCATATGAGTGTATAACTGACATTAAACCACCCCCCCCCCCAAAGAACAAAGCCTGACACCCACATAAAAGTATCTACAGACTGACACATTGACTACTACAGTATTACAATGCAGATCACAGTAAGCTTGCCTGCATGCTCCTTAGCTGTGGAGACTGTGGCACCCACCTCCACAATGTATGGTGTGATGGATGTCTGGGAGCTGTTATGTGTGCCTAGGTGCATCAGGAACTCCTCAGTGGCTGAAAGTGGTTGTTCCACTGTAGACCCTCCATCGGTGACAGCATGATCCCTGGCTACATCTGCTGCCCTTCATCGTGCAGCATTTATCATGTCTTTTGCCTGGTATTGATCCTGTTCATATGTCCTGCCCTGCTGGCCCATGCCATTCACATCACAGACAAGGTATGACCAAAATGCAGCCTGCAGTTCCCTACTTTGTCTCCCCTGGATAGTAGGATGTGATGATGTTGCTTCACTGCTTGCAGTATAATTTCATTCTCCGTATCCAAGAAGGGTGCATGTTGTCTACAGTGCATAATTCCTGAATGACAATGAAAGGGGAACACATTACAGGATCACATATGTGGATGTACACTATGTACAGATACAGCAAGGCCAAGATGGCTGGCACTAACCACTGCTTGCTCACACATGTCATACTCCACAGTGTGCAGACAAACAAAGTGTGTGGATACAAAACAGATAGTAACAATAGTCGAGTATTCCTGTGTGTTCCATGACAGCTAGTGATGTATTATCACACACCCAACACTCAGGTCTAGTGTGGTGTGTCCTCAATGGCAACCCCTTGATAATATGGCACACAAATAGCAGTTTGCTATTACAGCCACTATAAAGGGACAGTCCAATGAGATCATTGTGCCACAATGACAAATGACAAAAGACAATGCACCCTTATGTTTTGTATATCCTGTGTACATGTAGGACAGCAGAAGATCACTGACATGTCATTATCACAGGTCTAAGACAGGCTTAATGCTGTAATCACTATTCTTTGTAAGTCTATTCACCCATCTGCAACCTGTTGTACACAAAAAATGTACATACCTGATGGAGTGCAGTACTCCGCTGTTAATATGTGGTAATAGTATAGTTGTCACAATGGCATGATCTGTGTGAGGAAGGTCTCATACAGAATGGTTCCCCATAGTCAGCTGCTTGCCTTTTAAATGTGCTTCCCAGCAAAAGATGATTACTTCTATACAAATCTGTGGTTCAAAATGCTAATTGCAGCCAAAACAGCTGATTTGCACTATCATAAGCCAATAACATGTAACCAGTGTAGACTATATAATGCCTTCATGTAGATTAGGGCACCTTTCTGATATGTTGTGCTGGAAATTACTGGGTTGAGGAGACTACATCATTGCAGAGGGTAGGTCTGCAGCAGACACCTTTACATAGCGATGGGTGTGCTACAGGCTGCAGCTATTGCTGCAGGTAATAGACTTAGGCAGAAAGTGTGAAGACTTTGGAGGACAACAAGCTGTAGGAGTGTGTGAGCTGTGTCAACCTTGCTGTCGAGCCAGGTCCCAAGTGACAGTACCCTCCACACTCCAATGAAGGCATGTGTTTAAGGTAAGTATGTTAGGCAATGGTATGAACAACAGAGTACTAGGCAACATGTTTGGTGTGTCCTTGAGCAAGATGGGGTATATATATATATATATATATATATATATATATATATATATATATATATATATATATATATATATACACACACACACACACACACACACACACACACATATATATATATATATATATATATATATATATATATATATATATATATATATATATATATAGAAGCACTTTACTATCTCAAAATACTGAAATCTCGAATTTCAGCATCTTGAGACGAAAATGCCAAAAATGCAGTTGAGCGAAACTGCACTTGATTGAATTCAAAGTGTCGAATTTGTGGTTGTGGTGGCACGGTACATGGGATTTGCTGTGTTTGTAAGGTGCTATGGGATATGGTCTGCCTGTTGTGTGAATATATGTGGAGATTTAGGTAAGTACTGTTTTTTTAAGGGTTTTGGCTAGGGATTTGAGTGTACATGAGTGTGTTGGGAAGTTTTAGGTTTAGGTTAGGGTAGGTAGGTAAGAGTGTGAGTGTGTAAGTGTTGAGAGTGGTGGTGTTTGCACTTATGTGGTGTGTGTTTGCGCAAGGGGAATATAGAGTATGTAGAGGTGATTTTGGTGTCTTTATCTTTTTAGTGCGACCCTGGAGTTAGCATATATAAGTAGCGGGGGTGTGGGGGAGTGCAGGAGGGCTTGCCCCCTGCTTATATGTAGGGTAGGTGTGTGTATTTGTGTTGTGTTTGTGTGTGTTTTTATGGTGTGTTGTAGTGTGGGGAGGATGGTGTATGTATGTATGTGTGATAGAGGGTGTATTTAAAATTTGCAATTTTGAATTTCTCGCTTTTGTAGTTTCGATATTGTGAATGTTCGGCTTTATAGTCTCGAGATACTGAAATTTGAGATTTCAGTATTTCAAGATTATAAAGTGAATCCGCATATATATATATATATATATATATATATATATATATATATATATATAAAAGAGTATATATATATTTATATATATATATATATATATATATATATATATATATATATGTACAAAATATATATATATATATATATATATATATATATATATATATATATATATATATATATATGTGTGTGTGTGTATGTGTGTGTGTGTGTGTGTGACTATGTCCAGCATTTGGTCATCTGTCAGGCCATGTATTGCAGTCTGGTAGTAATTTGCAGTGTGTATGAGGTCAGTCTTTGTTACAAGCAAGGACTTCAAATGTGTATGTTCGTTGTTCAGCTGTGATAATCTACACTGTGACTCTGAAAGGATTGTGTGATGCACTGTGATATTAGTGGCCATCATTCGCAGTACCTGAGTTGACATTCTCTGTGAATGCATATTACTGCATGATGTTATAATTTATGCACATATACATTTGCTATAGGGATACGTAAAGTGTGTTCCTACCTGCAGGCCTGTGACTTCCATCAGTTAAAAACAGTCAATTCATTTGGCATGCATTGTGTATATAAAGAGTGCATAACTCTGTCATTAACTGCTGGCTTTACAATACTGAAAATTCAGTGCTACACACCACTGGATTTGAACCCAGGACTGTGTCTGGGAAAAATGTAGTGTTTATAAGGCATTTAACAGTCTGATTTACTGAGTCACTGCTGCAGCATGTGTATTTGCAAGACATATGTGCACACCTACAGGCTGTGAAAATCATGTTCTACATCCATCAGTATTTGCAAGGCTTTATATAGATGTATTTCTTACCAGGGTCCCAGTTTCACTTGTATTTTGCCATTTATGCCTTAGCAGTTATCTTTCTACATGTTGCTGATAAAATGGCATGTACCTGCTATTAGAACCCTCATTTACATCCATTATTATGTCTTTGGCTTTGTAGTGGTGTACTATTGCACTAGAGTCCCAGGAACGCTCCCATGTTTTCCATTTAATTTTATTCAAGTTTGCTCAGGGTGGCAAGCCACATAGCCAACTTGAAACATGCTTAATAACTGTAACTGGCAATTTACTATGTCTTTTTTTTAAAGCACCTGTTTTAAGTAAGACTTACATGGCATGGCAGGTTAATGCACTGGTCTGCAGCTGCGATGGTCTTGGGTGTGAAACATGGGACAGGTGTTTATTTTGTAAATGTGTAACAGAATTTTAAGGACAGATATAATCAATATAGCTCTATTTAGGTGAGCTTAGGAAAGCTGTGTTTAGTGGCGCACCTTGCAGCATCACGCTAAAAAATATAAAGAAAAGAAAAATTGGGAGATAGGAAAGTGGTGAAATGGGGTGCAAGCAGGGGGAAAAATATAGTAGAAGGCAGGTAGGGATGTGCAGGAAGGGTATAGGAACAAACCATAGCTATCCATTTGTTGTACAGCAACAACTGTGCACTTTGACAGAATATATACATGGATTTGAATGCTTACCCTCAAAGAAAGGGATGAGGACAAAATAACTGCATTGTCAAGCCAATTGGATCAAACTACTTATGTCCAGTGGACATGTGGATGAAATGGAGAGCTATTTATGGGGCGATATAATTTTTTTTTGGGACAGGTGCCCATTTCTTTTTTTTTAAGATGTGAGTGGAATGTTGGGGAACGGAGATAGGTATATTGAGGAAGGTAAGTTAAGTAGGTGAGGATGCATTTGCAGACAGACAAGACAGACAGGACAGCAGACAGGAGCAATGTGTGACACATGGGGTTGGGTGAACACCTTGGAGAAGGAGGGTGTTACAGCATCCAAGTCCTATATACCTCCAGACAGCAACAGCAGAACTCATATCCCCACCCATGGGACAGTTGGCACTGCTCCTTTACTGCCCCAAGGGTGGCAGTGCCTGGGCACCAGGACGAGGCTGCCCTACAAGGTTGGCCAGCATGCCTTCAATCTGGTGTAGGTGGTGGTCAAACCCATGGTAAACTATCCTGTGCACCAATATTGGCAAAGGAAAGGTTATGCCAGACCCAGGATTTCACTGCCATTTTGTAGGGTGCAGAGTATCCTGTGTACCTATAGAGTTTCAACTTTACCATTCTTGGAGAAAATCAGGCAGCTCATCCTGGGTGACAACACCCCCTCCATCACCACTCCCAGAGGGGGGCCAGGCCCCATCCCATGGGATGGTACTAGCCAATGCCGCAGGTAGTACAGGGGCAGCATAGGGCCACAACCCATCTGGGTCCCAGATGTGCTGGAACCTGGTGCCACAGCAGATTGAGGCAAGGTAGGAGGATCAGCTGGAACCAGCCTACCTTGACTTGCTGTGGTAATTAAGGTATAGCAATAAGTTGAGGTTAGTTATGAACAAATCATTGTTAGTATTAACAGCATGGAACATCATTTTAATTAAGTTAAATACATGCCAATGTATATTATTTGTGACGCAACATGAAATAACAGATCAGTCAGAATGTTTACAGCATGTCAGTAACAGTTAAAATATAAGGTCAACCACACAGTTGATTTAACAAGATATGCTAATATGAATGCGTAATAACACATAATAATAAACCACATAAGGCCAACAAAATGGTTAATTTAACAAGATATGTCAGTATGAAAGCGCAATAACACATAACAATAATAAACTACATTTCCTAAAATATAGTTATTGAAACAAAATATGGTAATAATAAACCATAATAATAAGTTACAATAAGAAATACATGAAGATAAGGGATGGCGAGACAGATAAAAACAGTCCATTAGTGACATTGTAGATTGTATCATTGAAAACAGTGCTAATATTTACTCTACAGGTGTGTATTGTCAGTTTTGTGTACAGTGACTACAAGTCTCCTATAGGTGTTGTAGCATGTACATACCTCTCAAGCTGTTTGTATGGGACAGTATTGACCAAGCAATAACAAATGCAGTTACACAACTAGACAGAACAGTTGCACATTATGTGGACTTATATAACTAGCTAGGTGTTCTGCAAGTGGATTTGGTAATACTTTGGATTCCAGATAATCATTTCTGTGGTAATCCTGTGACAGATGGATTATGCAATATTAAGTACAGTACAAGAAATCATGACACTTGAGAGGCATGTTTGTGTACATTATGTAAACTAGACAGTCATCACGCCTTAGTTGTCAGACATGGGAATAGAACCCAATACCTGTAACTGCAGGAGACATCTGCAAATAATGTAATAACTGACTGCAGCAACTTAGTACAGATACGCAAGGAATACAGCCATACTGGAAGTAGACAGGTTTATTTATGAACTAACAATGCTGGTGAATGCGTTATTCTTATTGATTTAACACTCAGTGAAATCTAAACACAGTATCTGCTCATAACATGAGCTACCTCACTCATATAACTTTTGTTCCTGGGGAGAGAGAATTTGTGAGCATTACATGACTGATAGTGAGCTGGAGATAACCTTGAACTATACTATGAGTTGAGCAATGCAAGTTACAGGACATTTTTTTTGTATGCTAGAGCTATTACAGTGTTATAATTGACTGCAGTGACAGTAGAACACACATGCATGGAATCAACCATAATGCATATATTAATACAGCTTTATTTTAGAATTAACACTGCTGGTGAACACTTTTTATTGGTACTGCTTTGAAATATCTGTGATGTACACACACAATATCTGCTCCTAACATGGGCCACCTTACCAATATACATTTTTGTTGCTCTACTTTGGACACAATAGAAGAGTCTTCATGGTTTATGCTCAAGCAGCTTTATTTTATAAAAACACATCACTATAGAGGTTTACTGACTTTAATTTAAGTAAGTTATATACAAATTAACAACTGCGATCACACATGCTCTCACTATGGCTGCTCTTACAAAATGGCACTAGGGAGTGCACATGTCTGGAATTTATATGTGCATGTACAGCCTTCACATGCTTCTTAAAGATACAGCACACTTCACATGCAATCTGATCTACATCTTCCCTCTTTGAGAAATATATCTTATGACATTATGAGTCTATTTAGCATGCAGAAATCACAGTTAATTCTTTGTCATGCATTACACAGTGCTAGGTACACACACACACACACACACACACACACACACACACACACATATATATATATATATATATATATATATATATACATATATATATATATATATATATATATATATATATATATATGTATACAAAACCAAGTCCACGTTGCTGTGTATTTCACACTTGGCTTTGATACTTGTCCATATAATATGACATAAAACTGGGAATTAGATTTAGCAACTGGAACTGTCTCTGCAAAATGTTTGACCTTTGGAGTGTCTGGAACATTTTCAGGAATGGAAGAAGAATTTTGAACACATTCTGGTATGGAAACAGTGTCTGATTCACTCAGATTTGAAGTCTGCCTCACAGAAACAATGTGATGATGGTGATGATTCTGATACAGGAAGAAGATGTTTATAGTTCCTCCTATATTCTACACCTTCAGAATTTACCAAGTAGGATATTGGCTTAGCACAGGTGCTTGTAATCTGTCCAACTTGATCAAAACCTTTCATTGTCTGGATTCATGCAGTCTCTCCTTTCCTCAGTGGACGAAGTAGTCTGCTCGATCTGCCATAACTAGATTTCTGGATATTATGCTTTGTAACCAATTGAGCCTTTATGATTTTACTGTTCTTAGGTTTAGGGTTCAATAAACTGAAAGTAATGGGTAGCATAGTTCTAGTTTGCCTGGAAAGTTGTCTTTGAGCAGGTGAGCCAAGAATATTATCATGAGGTATGTTTCTGAGATTAAGCAAATTCAAGAACACATCGGTATTGTCACCCTTTGACCTTTCAAGTAACTGCGTTGCAGTCTGTACTGCATGTTTAGCTAGACCTTTTGACTGAGGATATGCAAGACTACTAGTGACATGTATAAAGACCCATTCTTTTGCAAAAGTCTGAAACAAATGGCGAGTAAATTGAGTACCATTGTCAGAAAGAACTTTGTGTGGTCTACCATGAACTGAGAAATGACGTTTCAGCTTAGTAACAACAGCAGTGGATGTTAGGTTAGGTAGTGGATCAATCTCAAACCAATTTGAATAACAATCTGCCAAAACTAAGAAGTGTTGATTGTTCCACTCAAAGATATCAGCTGCAACTGTTGACCAAGGTAGTTGAGGAACGGACTTAACTGAAGTGGTCCTCTTTGCAAATGCAGTCTAGTACTATTGCATATTGAACAAGGTGAAAGTGCTTTAGCAATGTCTTTTTGGAAATGAATGCCAAAATACTAATTCTCTTGCTCTTCTCTTAGTGGATGTGGATCCTGGGTGACCGTGATGTAAAATCTGGATATATTCTTGTTGCAAGGAAGCAGGAACAATTTTAGGACCTTTGAAAACAATCTTCCATCAACAATTCATCTCTATAAGGAAAGTAGGTTTGCACTTCAGGTAGTACACTAGATGGCTTTGACAGCCATCCAACATTAATGTAATGAGTGAGCTTCTGCAAAATTTGATCAGTGTGACTGTATTCTCTCAGCTCATCAAGTCTAGTGGTAGAAAAATTATGCACTGATATCACATCAAAGTCATAATTCTCTGCATCAAGCTGTTCTGTCATATTTCTGGGGGATCAGGATAAGGTATCAGCCAGACAGAGGAATTTTCCTTTCGTGTAGACAATTTTGAAATTGTACTTTTGCAATTTAAGCATCATTATTTGCAATATTGTTGGAGTGGAATACATAGGTTTCTTTAGAATAGTAACTAGAGGTTGCTGGTCAGTCTCAATCTGAATAGCTTGACCATAAATATAATCATGAAACTTAGAACATGCAAATACTATTGCCAAAAGCTCCTTCTCAATCTGAGCATACTGCATCTCAGTTTGGGTTAGTGTTCTAGATGCATAGGCTACTGGTCTGCCCTCTTGAAGTATAACTGTGCCAAGACCAAATTTTGAAGCATCACATGAAAGAGTAACTGGTTTGTTTACATCATAGTATCTTAATGTAGCTGGGGTGACAATTTTCTGTTTAAGGTCTTCAAATGCCTTCTGGTGCTGTTACAACCATGACCATACAACATTTTTCCACATTAGCTCTCTTAAAGGTGCTGTCAACTCAATGAAGTCTTGTATAAACGTGTCTAAATAGTTGAACATACCTAGAAAATGTTGTAGAGCTTGTACATTATCTGGTGCTGACATCTCAAGAATAGCTGCTTGCTTGGTCAGGTCTGAGCTCAAGCCTGTACTCATGAACAAATGTCCTAAGTAGGTCACTTTAGGAAGTCTGCATTTGCACTTCAGAGAATTGAGCTTCAAGTTTACTTCATGTGCTGTATCTAGAACTTTCTTCAGGTTTCTATCATGCTCTGCTTCACCATTGCCTCCAACCAATGAATGTTATGTTACTGTTATGCCACAAGGATAACAGAAAAAATTGCTCCATTGCACGCTGAAAGACTTCACTTGCAGAATTTATTCCAAATGGCATCCTCAGGAATTTGTATCTGCTAAACAGTGTACCAAAAGTAGTTAGAAATGAAGATTTGCGATCAAGCATCACTTGCCAAAATGAACTCTTTTCATCCAAGACAGAGAAAACAGTGGCATTCAGTAATAAGGCTGCAACCTCTTCGACTGTGTGCATTGGATGATACGGTCTCTTTAATGCTTTATTCAGATCTCTTGGGTCAATACATATTCTGATTTTGTCTGAGCCTTTTTGTGAGCTGCTACCATAGACGACACGCATTCAGTTGGTTTTGTGACTAGACAAATCACACCTTGCTGTACCATTTTATCCAGCTGAGTTTTAACTTTATCCTGCGTAGTTATCTGAACTCTTCTTTCTGGTCTGACTACGAGAGTGATCTCCGGGTCTAACTTCATGGAATATACAACTAGAAGTTTGCCTAACTTGTCATAGAAAACATCAGCATACTCTGAGAAAATGGCTTCAGAAAAATTAGAACTCAGAAATGCACTCACATGATGGACTTCTTTAGCAAAAAAAAAAAGCAGATTTATTCTCAAACGATCTTTGAGACCCAATAAAGATTGCAGTGGTCTTTGGACTACATAGAATAACAAGTTGTAACAGTTCTCGGCCAAATAACATGAAAGCATCACTGAACCTTTGGTTAGAAGTTCTTCACCTCCATAAGCAACAAGTCTCGCACTACTGGCTACAATGAGTTGTTCATTAGCATTCACTTTAGCAAATGTGTCTGCTGATATAACATTATAATTTGAACCAGTGTCTGCTTTAAGCTCTGTGGATTTTCCATTAATCCAGACAGTACAAAACAGCTCACTTCTTGTTAATAAATTCACAGTGTCAACTCTTTAATCAAGTACTGATATAGCATGTGTATAAAAAGCTATCTGCTTTGGCTGTACTTGATAAAGTTGCTTCTTTGTGTGACCTTTCTTTACAACTGTGTGTGGCTTACTTTATTTACAGAACTTTTGAAAGTGGTTCAATTTTTTACACTTGTAGCATTGCTAATCATATGCTAAGTACTTCTCTCTTCTGGACTCATGATTTGCACCACAATTGTGACAGTTAAAAATAAAGCTGGACTTGGGCTTTGCGGATTCATGCTTGCACTGCATTAAGCTGTAGTGTGCTCCTTTCTTAGAACTTGCTGGAAAGCTATGTGTCTTCCATGGAAATATTATAGCTGCCACATGCTTGGACCTACTTTTGTCTGCCACATGTTGCATGCTATCTACATTTACTCTGGAGTCAACTGAACCCATGTTCTTGTCACTCGCAAGCATAGTCGTGGGTTTTTCTGTCACCTCATGGAGTTGACATATCTCAATGGCTTTAGTCAACATTAAATCACTGTCATAAAGCAAAATCTTCCTCACAGCAGCACTGTTAATACCACACACACACAAACCTGTCCTTTATCAGCTCATCTTTTAAGTCACCAAACTGACATGTTTTAGCTCTGTTTCTCAGGTCAGTTATATAAGCTGCAAATGTTTCCCCTGGATTCTGATCTCTTGTGTAAAACAAATGCCTGTATAATGTAATATTTGTCTGGGGATTACACATTTCTCTGAACTTGCACTTCAAACACTCTGGGTCTTTCCTTCATTCAGCCTGTATAACAATATGACAATGTTCACCTTCTCCTTCATATACTGCAGATGCATACACAAATGAATGCTCAGTTTCTATGGCCTCTAACCCAGCTAGGTTTAGCAAAATGAATGCCCTGGTGCATGCATCTCTATCTGCATAGGCTGCTTGTATAAAAATACCATACTCTGCTCAAATATTCTTCAATTCTTTGGAATATTCTGATCAAATACAAGTGGTAGGAGGTTTCAAAATCTGTCTGCCATATTACCACATACCAGTGAAGGGTTTTGCAAATAAGCACATGCACTTGGAAGGTAAACACCTAACTATTACACTAATCCCCTTAACTCTCATGTGCATATGCCAGAAACTTATGCCAGTATTTGTATCTGAATTTATTTCTTTTGGGCCTTTTAAAATAATGCCAATGAACAAACTCGTAGTACCTTTGAATAATTGGACTTTGCAAAATAAACTTCTCGGGTGGTTTAACACTCGTGCAATATCATTTGGAATGCTAAATGCTAAAGTCATTTACCATCCTTTTGCCAAATTCATTTATCATCATTTTAATAAACATCTCAAACAACTTTATGATGTGAGTGAAATAAACTCTCGGGATCTGCAATATTCTTGTAATGTTGTTTTGCAAGAAATCACCTCTTATCAGTGTAAGCAACATATCATATAACTGCACAATGCAAATAAACTGAACCTCTCTTATCCAAAACTCAGTAACATTTCGAAGTAGTTGCACTTTGTGAATAACTGCATATAACACACTGAAATGTCCCCAAAATGGTGGTACCTTGCTAAGCAACTCTTTACAGTGCAAGAAACACTCTGTAATGACGGCACTTTGCGAATAGACACACCCAGGACAAGAAACTTTTTGTAAAGGCGATACTTTGACTATATTTCACAAAATAGTTGCACTTTACTCACAATAAACTCTTTGAAACACATGCAGAGTAATAATCTCACACTGTAAGCACTTTTATACACTTTGAGATACTTCTAATAACTTTAGTTATGCCCTTGATACAATAAGAAGTTATAGTTATGCCAAAACATAGCACTTTGCAGAAACACATGCAATTGTCTTGTGTTAGTTTTGCTTAATATGCCCTTTTTTGCCTTATTATATTTGTTTTGGTTGTCTAAGCCCTTTTCATGTCCAATGTACTTTTTGTGCTTGTTTCACTCTAAACATGCCCATTTTTGCTTTGAACATACTCACTTTACTTTAAACATGCTCATTTTATCTTTAAACATACTTGTTTTGCTTTACTGTTAATTGTTTCATAAAATACTTTTATTTTAAACATTTATTTTAGCATTTAGACTTTTCATGCTTTCTCCTTGCTCAGTAATGCAGTTTTTTGACCTTGTAATGCCCTGTTTTATTTCTTTTATCAAATAAACAGTTTGTGCTACTTCTCATTACCTTTGATTCTTTTCTGACTCTTTCTCTTGGTTTTACCTTCACTGTTGTCTCTGCACCTCATGGTTCTGGATTTCACTCTCTTCTATCCCACTTCTGACACCATGTCGCTCTCTTACTTTGGACACAATAGAAGAGTTCTTCGTGGGCTCTGTTCAAACAGATTTATTTTATACAAACACATCACTATAGAAATTTACTGACTTTAAATTTATACAAACTAACAGCTGCAATCATGCATGCAATCACTGTGGCTGCTCTTACAAAATGTGACTAGGGAGTGCACATGTCTGGAATTTATGTCTGCACGTACAGCCTTGACATGCTTCTTAAAGATACAGCACACTTCATTTGCAAGCTGATGTACACTTTTGTTCCTGGACTGGGGTAAAATGAGAGCATTATGTGACTGTTAATGGCCTGGAGAAACCTTGATCCATACTATGGGTTTAACCATACACGTTATAGGACATTCTTTTGCATTCTAGATCTATTACAGAGTTATAATTTACTGTACTGACAGTAGAATACACATGCATGGAATGCAGCTGTACTGCATATATTAAAACAGCTTTATTTTAGTATCAACAATGCTGGTGAACATTTTTTTTGCTTTGTTATTGGTTTGAAATATCTGTGAAGTACACACACAATATCTGCCCATGGAGTGGGCTATCTCATCCATATACCTTTATTACCTAAAGTAGAAGGAACAGAGAGCATTATGTGATGGATATTGGCCTGGAGACAGCCTTGAACAGTATTATGAGTTAAGCAATACAGTTTGCAGGCCATTAGTTTTGCATTCTACAGCTATTACAGTGTTACACTTGATTGCAGCAACCTTACCATAGACAAATAATGCATACAGCTCTACTGCAATGCTTATGACAACACAATCCTGCTGAACAACATTTTGCTTACTGTTATTGGTATTTTATGGTTTATTAAGATTCATTTGTTATTGTTCATGTATTCCACTACAACTCTAATTGCCCATTTATTGCTCTGCAGTTTTTCTTGTGTATACTTTATTGCAGTAAATGCTTTACTCTTTCTTGCTTATTGCACTTCAGTTAGCATATTAAATATGTAGTTGCCACGCCCACAGTGCAACCTGGCCATGTGCCTGGCATGGGACTTGACATTGCGAGGTTTATCAACTGCAGCTGTTGGGAGAGAAGCACACCATTATGTATATCAGTTTTGCAGACATTCAGCTTGCATTTTGGTAAGACAGAGTAAGACATACTTACACACTTGTGAGTCATTCCCATCTCTAACTTCTTGGACCCGGGAGTCCAAGGTTCCCCTCTTTCTCCTTTTCAGGTCATCATAATGGTGATGACACTGCTACCCTGTGCAAGGGATACCAGTAACACTGGTGAGTTCCCTGGCCAAACAGTCCCAGGTCTCTGTCTTACACTCTGAGCCCTGGAATCCACCTTGCATCAGCTGGGGTGCATGGTTTTGTACCAAGAGCCCAACCATGACCCTGGACTCCTGAATACACCACTTCTGCACCCAAAAGCACACACCTTCGCCAACACCACTCGCCATACCAACAGTTGATTTAACCCCAAGGAACGATGCAGAATTCTCACCTGTTGGGCTTAATATAGTCAAATTTCACAGTGCATTTATTAAATTATAGAAAAATAGCAAATTCATTTACAGACATATTCTGCCTGTTATGGACTCAAACTCGGCACTTACTACACATAAGGCTGTAACTCCAGCCCTGTAGCTAGTTGGATGCTATAAAAACTGTTATACCCTCACATATACTATTAGGCTACCAGTTAGCATTGCTGAGAACTGTGCCGCACAAAGACTCTTAAACACACCTATAAATAAATAATTAATTACATCGGGTTTCTATTTTTAGATGTCTGGCAGGTGTCGGCTATGTATGTATAGGCTCTGCTCAGCTCTGCAGCACTCCGTGTCACACAGCACAAACATCAATTTAAAAAAATATATAAAAAAATTTAATTATGATAATAAATTACATCCGGTTTCTAATTTGAGATGTCTGTCAGGTGTTAGCTGTCTACATGTGAGCACAGTAACCCCTCAAAAAATGGCCAAAGGCCAATATGAACAACTATAATAAAATGAAAACCACACCAGTGGTAAAAATGGACCCTCGCTTTAATTATACCAAAAAGTATAAAATGTGACTAAGAGCTTTCACCCTTATAACAAACGGGCATTATCAGAGTCACATCATAGTTGTATATTCAACCGTAATTGCCACTTTGTCTCCCAAACATCAATGCCAAACATGAGCCAGGCATTAATGATTGCATTTCAGTAGCAGCAGTATTCAAACAAACAGCTAATAAAATTTAATGGGCTATGATTAATTAGGGTTGTTTTAGAATATGTTAAATGCATTGCAATATACAGGAATAAACTGATTTAAATGTGTCTATTTTAACAAAAGTCTGGTATTATATATGCAGTAAAACATTGAATGTATGTATTTATCCACAGATTCACTTTATACCCTCAAAATACTAAAATATCAAAATTCAGTACTTTGAAGCTATACAGTCGAATTTTTGAAACCAAGAAAACTCAGAAACACGAAATTCAAAATCTCACACACTGGAGATTTTGAATTTCATGCTTCTACTGCATACACACACACACCTTCCTCCCCATACACAAACACAAGCTCTCTACTACATAAAAGCAGGGGGGCAAGCCCTCTGCACACCCCCCACTTAAATATTCTCACTCAGAGGTTGCACTACACACAAACACACACAAAACACCACCAGACAAGCTACATTCTCCTCGTACACACACATCGCTGCAACAAAACACATTGACACACACCACAGCCCCTACCCAAAACCCTTACCACACACACACACACACACACACACACACACACACACACACACACACACACACACACACACACACACACACACACTTACTTGAATCCATAACCACAGCGAAACCAGAGAAGCACAAAATTCAAAACCGCCGGTATTTGAGGTTTTGAATTTCGCACTTCTGAGCTTTTACTGTTCTCAGGATTCCACTTTATGGGTTTGAAATACTGAATTTCGATATTTCAGTATTTTGAGCTTCTAAAGTGAACCCATTTATCCATATATATACATGTGCATATACAATAATATTCCGGGTAGTATGTATATGAAAGAAGAGACTATGCCTTTAAATGGATTGCTGTCTTATTGTGATCATTAACTGTTTAATTGGTTTAATGCATTTAAATGAGTATGTCTATGTTATTCTGACTCTGATGATGCTCGTTTGTTATGAGGGAGAAAGCGCTTAAGTCACATTTTATACTTTTTGGTATAATTAAAGCGAGGTCCCATTTTTACCACTGGTGTGGTATTTATTTTATTATAGTTACATGTGACCACACCTTAGCATTGTTGCACTCTGCACCATACCGCACAAAGATGAAGACAATAAAAAATAAGATTGTAAAAATGACATATTATACATTTGACACACTTCACAACATTGCAACAGTGGTGGGGAGCATTACAGGGAGCCTCACACTCATCTGCAGCCATGGGTAGCTGCTACACCTCTCTCTACACTGATTTGATATCCTTGTTTCTTGTCTCTCTCTCTCGGCAGAACACCATCATTAATATGCATGGCACACTGCTGAGGGAGAACAGTGACCATGTACACTGATACATTCCATGTAGGCTCTACACGGTGCCTTCATGGATTTTTATTAAATCCTGGGGTTTGTCTATGGTGATTTGCAAGTTGATAAATTCCAGGGCATCATCCTGTTTAGCCAATGTAGAGTTATGCTTGTTGTTAATATAGACTGAAACATCTCTACCTTTTGTCCCTGTCTATACAGCTGATGGCCTAAATGTGTGGAAGGCACTGAGGCCTTGCACTGCTGGAGTACTTTCTGTTGATTTAAACTATGTCTTGGCAATGACACAAATATCTATATACTCCTGAGGAGAGTCTGTAGGGTGTGGAGCTTCTTGCTTATGCTTCTAGCATTGAACAGTAACACCTTTAGGTTTCATTTGCTATGTCAGCAGGTTTGTCAATTTTGCACTGCCTAAAAAGGCACTTAGAGGGTGGATAAACTTTTAGCCAATATTTGGAAGCTTACGGAAAATAGGTGCAGACCATCCTTTTCAAATTAGCATGGTTTGTTAACCATGTCTTCCCACAGACACATACTGAATCCCCTTGGAAAGATACCAGAATCTAAGCCAGTTGTTGAAGTGAATTAACTTTTCTTCATACTGTGGCATCATTCTTGGTGAAGGTAAAATGCTGTTCATTGCAAGGCATATACCTGCCTGCGACACATATTCGGAGAGAGAAATCAGCAATGTTTCTATTCATATAGTCCAGGGAAGTACATCTCAGGTCATTAACACCCACACAGACTGTGATAGAATCATACTGGTATCTGTGGTGTATTGAATGGAGTGCATGAATAACCTGTAGATCCTGGATGCAGATAAGCAACTAACCTTTATCTTCTCCTTGTTCATTCTGGTGAGGGGGGCATCTGTGTGCCATACAATAGAGTCCCCTTTGACAAGAGTTCTGGTAATGTGTTGACTTGCCTTTTGGACTTTGCTCTTGGGGGTGTAGGCCTATGTGTGAATTTTGGTGCCGCCTTTGGTGAATGCTTTAGATATTGCTGAGGACAGGTGTTGCTGTTTATAGGCATAGGAGGTTTTTGAGGTTTGGGAAAATTGCTTCTTAGTTCCTCAGCATAGGCTGGTCTATGTGTGTGTGGTGGACACTGTGTATGGTGGATATAATATGTGTGTTCTTGACAACCTTGTTTGTATGCAATATTTTTGCATCCAGTGAAATTGTTTTTGTGCATCTCTCACATACAGTTTTTTGTGTCCACATAATTCATCTGCCGACAAATGTCAGCATTGCGATAATTATTTGAGGATATGTGTTAATTATAGCTGTGCAAGTAATCATTGTAATAATGCAAGGATGTGCACTGCATTCTGGGGGGACTAGCATCATGACTGCTTCACTGAGAACCTGTGTCGCAGCATATGTATAATAAACATGTCATGTGGTAGTTCTAGGTTTGCTTCCCTGAGGTCTGTTATTTACTCTGTTTTATTCTAATCATCCTGCACATGTGAGAAATGCCACTGATTGTGTTCTTATGACCCCTTGCACTATGAGGTGTGTACTGTAGTGTCTCACATCAACATTACAATGTGGCTGTACTGGCATGTACACTGCAGTGCTACACTTACCTAAGTTGAAAAAAAAAACATCGAATTATACCCAACTTTATTATATATTATGGGTGTACAACTCACACTCTGTTATTGTTAAGTACGTACATATTGTTCCATCACAGTACAGGTTTACTAACATGTCCCATATCTCCCATGTACATAATTCTCATTTGTTATGAGTGTCATAGTTTGTCCATTTTATGCATCATGAAAGTTATATGCTGTTCCATTTACCACTTATAACTGGCTGCCTTATCCTTGAGGAATGCAGTCACTAATAAGATATTTTGTCTGTGGCTCACTTTATACTTTTCAGAACAGTCATGTTCCTGACACAATTGCTATTCTATCTACTTTCACAATGTAGAGGAGTACTCTAAACAAGTTTTCCCTAAGTTTGTGCATTTCACCCTACATTATTTGTGAGTTTGCCCATTATTTTAGCATTAGGAGGTTCCAAGATGTACCCATATATAATTCAAAATGTCCCAAAAGATCGTATTATCCTACAACAGTTTTTCATGTTGAACATATAATGACTGCTTTTTAATGTGACTCACAATGCCAGTAATGTTCAACATCTCCATGATTTCACTACTCCATTGTCCTTCACTGTTTGTTTGTTTGTTTGTTTGTTGCAAGGCTTTCCCTTGCTCATGTATTCTTGATTTACTTATCCAGTGTTGTGAGTGCTCGCACTCACTTCTGCGTCTCTGGTTTGCCATGCACTCACTTTGTTTTACATCTTACACACACATATATAGCTGTGCACTGCCGTCAACAACATAGCCATGGCCCTGTGCTGGGTTCAGGATGAGGCTCCTCTTCGTGCTATGTGCCTTGATATCTTGAATATTTGACTGCACATCATGCTAACATGATTGATAGTGTTAGCTTGGGCTCAACATTGACATAAAATTAATGAATTCCAGGATTTGTCTTTACAGACATTGGGTATCATCACATATATTACCCTTTTGTGCAACTCTGGATACTTCATATTCATAAATACACAGACAGGATTAAAGTAGTTCACTTTATAGTATATATAAGTAAGGGAGCACAGTACAGCACCTAGAGGTACAGGGAGAATCTGTCCCTCGAAAATCTGTTTTTTGTGTTTATTTATTTTATATATTTATTTGTCTTTTGATAACCAGGAAAGTCCGACTGATCCAATGGCCCATTTTCAGAGAAGGCACAGGGAGAAAAACTCCACAACAGATTCAAAAACATTTAAATATTAGTTGAGTAATTATATACAAGGGGAGAAAGCCCTACAAGAGATTAGATATTTTACAGAATGTTGGGGGAGAAATACTCCACAAAATACACATATAAACATTTTACAGTAGTTCATAAGTAATTATTTACAAGTGGAGAAAATCCCCACAACAGATAAAAACACAAACAGATTGAAATATATTTACAGAAACATCAAGAATACAATATGTACTGAAAGTCTGTGTCAAGTACACTAATACATAGTTATTCAAAATATTAACTATATTTCTAATAATGTATGGAGCTGAAAAATAATAGAGTATTCTGCTGCCAAAGTGGACAGAGGAGTAGGATGAGAGGAGTAATGAGCAGGAGAGAGAATTAAGGACATGAAGAGTGAGCTGATTATTATTAGAGAGATGAGAATGTTATGAAAGGACATAAGAGAGGAAACTAAATACTAGTAAGTGTTGGCCGAAGAAGTAGAAGGACATACATTAGTAACACGGTATCATTAAAGTGAGAACTTCTTTTGGTGTTAGGCCATTACTACCTGCTAAGATATGATGTGTTATTGAATTTAGCGTGTGAAAGGGATAGTTATAGTGAGTAGGTGGTCATGCATCTGTTTTGATGGTTGTGCATGTACAGTTCCAGGTGTGAGATAGATATTTTTAGATTGGTCTTGAAACTGGGAAAGATTGCTAGTATGTTTAAGGGATGAGGGGATGAAGTCCCAGGAGTGGGCTATGTATCTGGAATAGGGAGAGGCTCGTGGTGACAAATGTAGTTTGTAGGTAGTGATGAGAATTTTGTTTTCAAATTGAAGTGGCCTAGCAGGAGAGTAAGCATGTAATAAAAAGAGCAGAGTTTTGCTATGTTCTGGTTTGTATATTAACTTGTGGACTCAGAGTAGTTGAGTGTGAGTTGCTTGGGTAATTCAATCTAGTCAAGTTGTTTTAGGGTTAAGGAGTAATGGGTTCTGTTTGATGAGTTAGTGACAAAGTTTACTATTTTATTGTAGCACTGGTTTAGTTTAGTTTATCTTAGTTTAGTATGGATGGAAGGTTGAAGGTTAAACAGTACTGGGAAACCATATTGTGAAGTAGGGGTAGGAGAATAGCGGCCAGGAGTTTCCTGGATGAATTGGTTAAGCAGTTTTCTGTTCTAAAGAGTGTCCCTAATTTTGGTGATGTTTTCTTTTTATAGCCTGTTGCGCATGTAAGCTAAATTTCAGGTTATCATCTTCATGACTAGTAGCTTGCTATGGGAGATGACTTCTGTAGGGGTTTTATCCGAGGCTGTTATTGAGAAATTTTGTTTGAAGTGTGTAAGGGCTTTAGGGATGAATAGCAGTACTTTTTTTTATTTTTTGATTGAGTAGAAGCCAGGAGTTATTGAGTCAGCTTTTGACTGATGAAAACAACTCTTGGGTGAGGTGTTTTTGAGTAATTATGTTACTAGCAGAACAGATTAATGAGAAGCTGTTAGGGATGCTGACATTTGGCGAAGTGTAGGTTTATGGTAAATATGCTGAAAAGCAGTGGCCCCAGTAGAGAAACCTGGGGAACACCTGTTTTGATGGGTAGGAAGGCTGATTAAGAATTAAAAGGTTTAACAGACTGAAGTCTGTTTGAAAGGTTGCTGGAGAATCATTTAGTGGAAATGTTTGATAGGCCAAGTGAATAAAGTTGTTTTAGAAGAAGGCTGTGGAAAACGGTACCAAAGACCTTGGACAGATCCAGATACATGGCAGAAACTAGTTGGCCTTTGTCTCTGGCTAGGTTATTACCCATAATTGACTCATTCATTGATTATGAATGCATTTTTCAAGGATTTTTGTGAGTGGGGAGAGAATGGCAATGGATCTAAAGCTGGATATGTCATTGGAGTTACCTCCCTTGTGAAGTAGGATGATGTGAGATTTTTTCCATAAGGCTAGAACATGTGATTCCTAAATAGACCTATTTATGAGAATGGACACTAGAAAGGAAAGTGAGCTGCATGCTGTTTTTAAGAAATCACTAGCAATTCCATCTGGAGCAATTGTACTCAGTTTAATTTGTTTGAGGCATTTTGTGATTGTTATGATAAATACTGGTTGAAAAGGAGAAAGAGTGAGTATTAATGAAACTGGGAGTTGAAACTGAATGGGATGCAGTCAGATTATTAGAGGAGACTGATGTGTTTTGAGTTTGGTTGTGAAGTAGTTAGCGATGCTATAGATAAAGTGATCACTGAAAGTGTTAGCTGTTTCTTCTGGGGGTTAGGGTTTGGTTGTCCATTCGATCCAGGATGTAGTATTTTAGATATTTTGACCCAGAAGTGAGTAGAATTTCTTGTAGTATCTATTCTACAAATTGTAGTAATAAAGCTTCTTGTCAAGTTTGGTCTGGAATCTGGCTTTATTTACTTCATAAGTATTTATCTCATTGACGATTGTTTTCCGTTTTATTATTGAGCCATGCCTTCCATGTTTTACTTCTAATCCTCATTAATTTCTGCTAGTAGGAGTGAGCCAAGGAGCACGGTTGTTTTGCACTCCTTTAAGCCTAAGGGGTGCAGTGCTGTTTAGCAGGAGAATGATTATCTTATTAAAATAGATAACAGCATCATTTAGTGGCAAGATTTTTAGGATGTTCCACTTGAGAAATTGTAGTAAGGTGTTAAATACTTGTAGGTCAAGGTTTATGTTTTGTGAGGATTTATATGTGTGTTCCCTTGGAGAAGTATGGCATCCTCTTGTGGCATATATAGGCAGGTGGTCACTAACTGTGATAGCTAAGATATTGTGGGAGCTTATATTGTTAGGATGACTTGTTATTAACCAATCCAGGGTAGTAGTTTTATCATTTTTCAGGTTGATTCAGGTAGGATTACTGATAAGTTGGGAGAAATTGTATAAGTTTACAGTAGAAGCTGTTATCTCAAAGGTGATACTAACATTACCTAGTATAATTGTCTGTGTGTGTTCATTATTAGATAGCCAGGATAGAATGTTTGGCTCCAGGTGAGATATAAAGGACCGCCACCCATATTGTTTTGTGTGTGTTTAGTTTTGGGTTATTTAGAAGTAGTTCTACATTGAGGAAGGAGGGTACAGAAGATGTGAAAGGTGACAGATTTATGCTACTGATGTACATTATTACTGCTCTTCTTGATTGTTTGTTTAATTTATCAGCTGTGGGTATGTTAAAGCTGAGGGGAGGGGGGAGTATTTCTGTGTTACTGCTGTTTGGTTTTAGCCAAAACTGTATGATTACTAATATGTCAGGGGAGTGATATTTTAAACCATTGATGTAGTTCTGAAATTTTGCTTTGCAATGCTTCTGATGTTCATATGGAATAGATTACATTTCTTGTTGCTATTTCTTATTTTGTCAGCAGTGGAGTTTAGTTTTTTGGGCAGGTTTGATTTATTATTTGTGGAATAAATTGGTGCCTGAAGGGGTCTAGGCTTGAAGTGATTGTGACTTACTAACTGTAAATTCAGTAGTATATGTGCTGTTTTAGTTTATGTGGTGATAGCACCTTTGAACCTTTTCCGGAGGTATGGAGTATTTTAGGCTTAATATGGTTTGTGAAGAGGCGTTTATTATATAAGTGAGGACTTCTACTGAACAGAATAGATGAAGGGGTTACATTATAATCATGTGTCATTTGGCAACAGGTGAAGTATTCAGGGAGTTGTGTTTTGTAAGATGTAGAGTAGGTTAAGACTCTGAGTATGGAAGAGGTTAGAGAGAGACATTGTATCGTGATGGGGAGTAGTGAGTTTAGGGTCTGGGATATATTAAAGAAGAGCAACCATAGATGGTGAAGAGTTCTGAATGGGTATTGTCAGTTATAGTAATAGGGAGATGAAAGAGGATGTTATTTGTTGGTTAGGTTTTAGTGGAGGGAGTTGTTGTGGATTGGTAGTATAGTTTTATAGATGGGTCAAATATTTTTCAGTTATAGTAATTTGGTGATGTAACAGGTTGCTATTGGGTAGGTAGGGTTTGGCAGGAGGAAGTTGTGGATCGGTATTATGCTTGCCAGAGTTGGACCAAGGTGAGAAAGAAACTTGGATGAGGTGGGGGTGGGTAGGATATGGTGGTAGAGTGGGGGAGTGCAGTAAGCCCAAGTGCAGTGAGGATGAATGGAATGGATTGCAAAAACAATCTGAGAAAATTTCCTGACTGGAAAAAATCTTTTTATTCAGTTTAACTTTTATTAGTAGTATTTATATTACTTTAAAAATGCATAGGTTACCTTCATTATTGTTAGAAAACATTTCTTTCTATGCAGCAAGGAAAAATATACATTGCAGCTGCATAACAAGAGAAACTAGAGTGGTAGTGTGTGTGTGTGTGTGTGTGTGTGTGTGTGTGTGTGTGTGTGTGTGTGTGTGTGTGTGTGTGTGTGTGTGTGTGTGTGTGTGTGCTATTAATGGGAGGATAACTAACAGACAGATTATATTTGAAAAAGGCCCTATTAAACTGGGATCAGAGTTGAGGGGTTGGTGCTGACTGCTTTCCAAGTCACGTGTGCAAACCTACATTGGTCAGTACAGCAATATCCCAATTGCCAATCAAATTATTTGAGAGAACATAAGAAGTAACAGTTATTTAAAAATAATAACATGCAGGGCTATTAATGCAGGATGAAAAATGTTCTATTCTTCAATGTAGATATCCTTTCTTCTTTCAGCTTGCTTAGACAGACTGCCATCATAGTTGGAGGCTATGCACATTAGGAGGGAGAGGTGTGGTTACTTGATAGCTGGGAGCTGACACAGACCTTTATGTAGGACAAGAGATAAGAGGCCACCAAAAAGAAAAAAAAATAATGCTTGAGAATGAAGTTAGATTGATTGGTTACTACAGTGTGAATGTAATAGAGAAAAAGGCTGATTATTTTAGAAAGCCAGCCTTCTCTACGTGCCCACTAAAACAGCTTTGTTCAAGTGTTGGGTTGAAACTTTGACCTATTTGTTTAATTAGAGTGAAGATTTTATGTATTAAGGTTCATAGGTTCATAGCTGTTTACTAGGCTAATGACCACAATGGCCTTTTTAAGCCTAGCCATGCATCCCGAATCTCTGACAAGTTCTGACATGCTTGATAAGTGTAAGCATAGGCCTGGGAGATGAACCATTTACAGGTTACCTGTTTACATTAGAGACATAGGTGCCAAACCAGTGATGAACTACAACTATATGAATCATACTGGAACCATTAAAAATACTGAGATAATATAAAAAATATTTAAACAGATATGAACAGTTGTGATATGTGAGAAAAACTGGTGACCAGATCCAAAAATGCTCTCCATCCTGCATATTATACACGGTAGCAAGGGGATCCTAATTTCAAAACTGAAAAAATATAAGACTCAGAAACAGAATTATGTCAGCGAGGTGAAACTCAGAGTTTAACAGAATGAAGGAAAAAGAACATGAACATCAGTACGGAGAAGTCTTAATTTTGGTGGCACACTGAATGTAGTGGTAGATGGGGGGTTGTCGAAAATAAGTAGGGCACATGGCTTGGGGACATATTGTGCCCTATATTTTGCCAACAGAAAACATTGCAAGGAAAACTGAGATTCAAGAGTGCAGTGAGCAGCTGCCATTGTAGCCCTCATAGTGATAGAGGTCTATATCACTTAATCAAACTGTCACTTCAACGAACGGCATTTCATCAAAAATGTGGTTCATCAAATTTCCCTCATGTTGGGGGCCGCACCCTCCACACCTCCAGTAATTATATATACAAACTATGAGATCACACTGCAATGGGGAAAGAGTACATTTCCCAATCATCACTGTACCGTGATCTGAGTATGAAAAGTTTGATGAATGGCATGTTTAATGTAATTGCACTGAAAATGCCATTCAATGAATTGATTTTTCAATGAACTGATAGTGACCATAGTAATAGTGCACCTGCTGCAGCTGCCATTGTAGCCCAATTAGTAATAGTATGCCTGTTGTAGTTGCCATTGTCACCCACATAGTAATAGTCCACCTGTTTCAGCTGCCATTGTAACCCACATAGCAATAGTGCACCTGTTGCAGATGCCATTGTAGCCCAGTTACTAATAGTATACCTGTTGCAGCTGCCATTGTAGCCCATATAGTAATAATGCATCTAGTCCTCATTGGACGAGGGGGTGCACTATATCATAAGGCACAGAATGCATTACACAAGTCATACTGAAGATAAATAGTGCACTTAACACACATGGTTATTACATAAAATGGCAAAAGCAAACAGTATGACAAATTTAGAAGCCTCATGCTTATGACTCTGTGTGTGTGTGTGTGTGTGTGTGTGTGTGTGTGTGTTTGCTCACACATCAGGTTGCTTCAAATATGACTGCTGTGCTTGGTCAAATATCTAGGAGTTTGCAGTTCAGTTTGGAAAGTTTCTGAAGTGTTCTGGACACACTACCCATTTCTACATGCTATCTCTCATTTGTGTCTCATGTAAGTTTCATACTGTGAAATTTATAGCACAGAATTACAGTCGCAGCATGTTACCAGACACTACTGGGCTATGCTCATAGGTTCATAGGTTCATAGGTTCATACTAGGCTATCTGCCCTAGGGCATTTATAAGCCTAGCCAGAGTGTGTTTGGCTTTCGCCACCCATTTTAAATTAATTTTGCTATGCCTTTTTTTGAGGTTAGTATACTGTGCCTCTGTCTAACAGTGACACAGAAGTGATAGCCGGGGTAAACTTACGATCTCCCATCCACTCATCAAGATTCCTCTTGAAGAGAGTCAATGTGGGACTCTGCCTAACCTGGACTGGGATTTTATTCCAGAGTGAAGGGAGCCTCTGGGTTATGAATCTGTCCCTCCAGCATGTCCTATTTATTTCAGTGCTGAGGTTCAAGTCTCTCGAGCTCATAGCTCGATGGGATTTGGATTTTCTGAGGTGCAGCATGTCCATTAATTCTGGGTTGGACATGGCTTTATACGTCAGGCACAGATCGCCTCTGAGCAGGCGGTATGCCACTGAGTAGAGCTGGAGTTTCTTTAACCGGGCAACATATGGCATCTGTTTGAGCCCTTTGATCCTCTTGGTGAGGTACTTTTGGGGTCTTTCCAGTTGCTGCAGGTGTCTGATAAGGTACATCCCAAAAGGGGCATTGTACTCAATTATGGGCCTGATGAGGGATGAGTAAAGAGGTATGATGACCTGGCCTGATCTAGATGTGAATCCCTTCATGATTAGGTGGGCTATATAAAATGTTTTTCTAACCACTTTGGCCACGTGGTTGTCAAATGAGAGATTGCTATCAACTTGGGTCCCCAGGTCCCTAATGACTTCTTCTGTACTTAATGGATTACCACCTATGTGGTAATTTGTGGGCACTTTGTTTTGCCAAAGGGGATGACTATACACTTTTGGCGTTTAGCTTGAGGCCATGGCTCTGGCACCAGTTGTCTGTTTCTATGAGGCCCTTTTGGAGGATGCTTGTGTCGGCTGGAGAGTTGATTATGGCGCCCAGTTTGCAGTCATCTGCGAACTTGGTCAGCCACAGTCCTTCCGTGTTGGCCTGTACCGAGAAATATATACCGAACAAGAGAGGTCCCAGGACTGAGCCTTGTGGGACGCCACTTGTAACTGGTTTGGAGTCTGACATGGCCCCAGCAATTCTAACCATGTGGGCTCTGTCCTTGAGCCAGTTTGCAACCCATCTAGTGACATAGGGGTTTATATTTAAGCTGGTGAGCTTATCTATAATGCCCGAGTGGGGTATTGTATCGAAGGCTTTTGCGTGGTCCAGGTAGGCTGTGTGGACCACCTTCCCCCCGTCAATGGCCTTGGTGACTGTTTCAAAGAAATCGACCAGGTTTAAGAGGCGGGATCTGCCCTTAACAAAGCCAAACTGGGTAGGATCCAGTGTCTGTAGGTCCCCAATATCTTTATTTATGAGGTCCATGATGATCCTTTCCATAGCTTTGCAGACCAAGCTAGTCAGGCTTATGGGGCGATAGTTTCCAGGATCCATTGAGGCACCACCTTTGTGGAGAGGGACCACTGTTGCTGTACGCCACTCTTTGGGTACATATCCTGTAGTAAGGCTAAGACTTGAACAGTAGTTTTATGTTTGGGTTTAGCTCTTCTTGGAGTTCATGTAGGATGCAGCCCGGGACACCATCTGGTCCCTTTGATGCTGTGTTTTTTGCTTTGGAGAGGGCGGCTCTTACCTGAGCATCTGAGATGTCAGGGGGGCAGCACTCTGTTGGGATAGATATTTGCCCTTTTGGTGGGGAGAGGGGGGAGAAGTTTGCACTGAACCTGTCAGCTAGGATGTTGGCAATGTCTGTGGGCTCAGTGTATTTTTTGTCATTTTGGACTAATTCTGAGCATATCTGGGAATTCCCACCCAGGTTCCTAACATAACTAAAGAAAGCCTTGTGATTATCCTTAGTGTCCTGTGCAATTTTTCTCTCGAAGCTGGCCTTAGACGATTTTATGAGTGCCCGTAGTTTTTTGCTAATACTGATCAGAGATGCCTTCCCTTTTTGGGATTTTGCTCTATCATGTAGTAGCTTCCTCCTTCTATTGTATAGTTTGTTTATGGCTGGGGTCCACCAGACAGGACGTCTGCCTTTGGAGGATTGGGTCTTGGTTTTATTTGGGATTGCATGATCCATGCATTCCTGAAGGTGTTCATAGAATGCGTTTATAAAGGATTCTGCGGTCTGGGCCGTATTTTCCACAGGCCCGGGGACTTTGAAGGATTTCGCCTCGGTTTTGAGGCGTGTGAAATTTGCTTTAGAGAAGTTTTCACTGTGGTTTTCTGGGCAGAGGGTGGGGTCGGGATGTGAATATCCAGTGAGATTAGTTTATGGTCTGATCTTACCAGTGAGGGATACAGTTCTGGTCTGGAGCATAGTGTCCCCATGTTGGTGATGATCAGGTCCAGTATGTTTTCCCCTCTTGTGGGAGTGGTAACAAGTTGTTCCATAGCATTTGAGTTTATAAATTCTAGGAACCTTTGGGCTAGGGTGTTGGAGCTAGAGTAATGCTCCCAGTCTATGTTTGGGTAGTTGAAGTCGCCCAATATAATGGTGTTTGGAGAGACCTTCATATTTTCCAGTATTCTCAGGAAGGCCAAGTGGGGTTCCTGTGTTTGGGAGGGTGGTCTGTAGCAGGCTATAAACTGGAAGGCAGTTTTACCCACAGTTAGTTGCACATGGATAGTCTCTGATGCTTCGTGCTGTGCCACCAACCTGGAGGTGTGGGTATCTTTGACGAATATTGATACTCCCCCTCCTTTTGTGGTTCGGTCCAAGTTTTGGGGCCGAAAAGCATGGTATGAGGTATAACCTGGTAGTGCTAATGTAAGTACATCACACTCTTATACTAGAGAAAATCTATGCAGATGCTATGGTATGATACTATATCAGCACTCCATGTGTCATATGACAGCAATATCATATGCTCTACTGACACTGCAGTGCTGATGATTTTAGCAGTTGTATTTCCACTGAAGCAAGCATCCTGTTATGTTATTTATTATTTTATTTTTATTATTTAACATTTGTTTACTGGGAAAGTCCGACTTGGAATGAAGCCAATTTTCAGCACAGGCATGGGGAGAAATGCTCCAGACGCATGTCTTTGTGATGTGGGAGGAAACCATAGCAACCAAAGGAAACCCACACAAATGTAGGGAGGACATGCATACTCCACACAGAAGGCACCCCAGCTGAGAATCGAACCAGAGAACCTCTTGCTGTGAGGCAGCACTGCTACCACTGCACCAATGCATCATCCAAACATGTAGGTTACCTTCTATAATCACGTCGTAATGCAGTTTCACAAGGCAGTTTTTATACACACTATAGTCATCTCTGAAGTGCATCAGCGACTCTGTTCATGCCACCTTGCTAATGTACATATGCAGTATGCTACAGCTGCCTCATAGGCATGCAGTACTATATCAGTCCTGCAGCTCTGTAGTAGCTGAATCAGTCATTGGCCCTATCACTGCATTATCCCATGGACACTACCTATGCAGTGTGCATTGTTTTAGAGCCCCTTACAGGCTGTTGGCTAAACATGATAATTAGATTCTCCAGCTGCTAAGGAAATTGACATTCAAGATAGGCCATACCTGCTCCTTATTTGCTATCAGAGCTATGTTGCATTGACTGATATAAGGCTAACACGTAGGCTTGAAAATGTCTCAATGGGTTTATCTAATGTCATTGTACTATGTGGATGTGACAAAAATGGCAAAGTATAACCACTTCATGCCACTAGCGTTCCCGCTCTTGTTACTGATCTTCGAGATCTTCGCAGTCTGAATCTGGGATGGATTGAAATAAATGATGTAAAGTCTGAAGGG